>NW_025834406.1:478083-778083 GCF_002878395.1 Capsicum annuum
ATATGCAGGTCCCTGAACTATTTTACTTTTTCCGTATAGGCACCTCAATTAAGCCAGCTACCTATTGAATACTTTGTTCCTTCACAAATGCTTTCAATTGAGCCCAATTTACTGACGTGGCAAAAATGTAAAATGCGTGTAATACAAACACTGATGATGTGGCAAAGTGACGAATTAAATGACTGCACGTGGCATTTTAATTTAAAATAGTTATAAAAATAAATTTCTAATATAGTTAAATCTAAATTTTTGTTACACAAAATCATTAATACCCCTCCTAAAAACAAACTCAACCTACCCGATCCTCCCTTTCCCTCGCCCTCCCCTCCCCCTTCCCTTCCAAACTTACTTTTTTCATTTTTGAGCAGACAAGAAAAAAAAATGGTTCTCCATTTTTTAACATAGTGAAACATTTCTTTTTGAACAATTCAAATCTCTCAGAAGGGCTGAATTATCAATCTGATTCAAATAAATCGGTACATTCTTCTCTAAATTCAGGTAAAAATTGGTTGAAAGGTATTGTTTTTGAACAGAAATTTAAAGTTGGGTGTGTTAATGCTGGTATAAGTAAATGTAGCTTGATATTGAACAGGAAAAAGTATAGTGAAGATTCAAATAACGCAAAAAAAATATAAAAGTCGACTACTTTTTTGTTAAGTGATAATGGTAATAATGTTGAGGAAGAATCAGTTCCGATTTCGAAATCGAAACCTCAGGCAGCAACGCCCGCGCCAAAAAGTAGCAAGAAAGTGGAGACAAAAAAGAGTGAGGTGAAAACTAAGAAGGTTGCTAGTATTAGCTTCCTTGGTGTGTTGTTCTTCATGGTGCTCTTTGGTGGGTTGGTTCCTTTATTGAATGTGAGATATGGAGGTATGAGGTTTTTTTCCTGTTCTTTTTCTTGGCCTCTATAGGATTCCGAATTACAAGTCAAAAATTCTTGCTACCAATGAGTACGTTGTTTCGTGTTAACCTGGTTTGCAATTTCAGTTAACATTGAATGTTGATAGATGGTAACAAACTATTGTTGCTTCTCTAAGACCATGGATTTGGATTACATTTGTCTTGATTAATGGTGAAGTCGGTCAGGTTGTGTTTCACAAAAAGAAATAAAAGAATATGGAGGTGTGAGGGAGCCATTTACAAGTGGAGATTTTTGGGAGTGGATTTTTGGATAAACATCACAGAAGAATCTTTCACATGTTTGCTTTGAGAATTTAGGAGTTATGAAGATATGCTATTTTTGGTATGTAGAAAAAATGGAAAATAGTGAGTTACGGAGAAGAAGATGATGCTATTTTTTGGATGTAAAAATAATGGAAAATGGTAGAGTTATGGAGAAAATGATGCTTTTTTTCTTTTTAATTCTTTAGTATGTCTTATTTTAATTGGTTGGATTTTTTATGTTTAATTTTTTTTTTATGAATTATCATCTATCACTCTCCTACTGGAGAGTGTATTACACATGCCATACCACATCAGCGCCACATCAGCAATTGTGTTCAATTGAAATGTTTTATAAAAGTGTAAAGGGTTCAATAGGTACCTGCCCTAATTGAGGTGCCTATACAGAAAAAGTCGAATAGTTGAGGGGCCTGTATATGTATTTAGCCTATATATATAGCGACTTACCTAAAAAAAATTTTGACAACGATTCGACGGCAACTGTACAGTTGAAAAATAGAGATGGCATTGTCGATGTGCTCTGGAAGAAACTAATGATCGATGACAATGTCTGATGTGGGAAGAAACAGTAGGTTTCTCGACGACGGCGTTGGGGTTATATGTATCAGCATTGGTGTCAATGTGTCGGTTCCAATGACACATTTTGTTTAATTGTGTTATTACTTATATATATATATATATATCCAATGTTTCCCCTCAAATTTCTTCTTGAATTTGGTCAATGTATCAAAAATCATTTGACCGAATCGGAGATGGCGAAATCACCCGCACTTTCCTTAGTCTTGTGTTGAGACGGGTTCGGCGGAAAAATCGCCGAGTCTGAGCAACGTTGATATTTGCTATATGATTATTGATTTTGAAAGTGGTGCTAATGTGATAAGTTCATGTGTGGTGGAGAAGTTGGAACTTACATGCATCAAACACACTACTACTTATACGTAACAATGGTTGAATGGTTTTGGTGAACTTAAGGCAACTGAGCAATGCATGGATCCACTAAACTGATATAATGTCAAAAGGACTAAGGGTGTCAAGCCTGAACTAACGGGTGACCCCTACGAGATAGTCAAGCCTAATATGATGGGTGACTTCTCATATCCTACGCTGGCTACGTAGTTTTGGAGTATAAGGACTGCTACTAACGATACTGTGTATCTGAAGGGGAAGCCGCCATGCCTATACTCGGTCGATGATAAATCCTACTCCCAACGGAAAGACACTGAAATACTAGTTTGTTCTGAGTTTAACTGACTAATATCTGACTATTCTGATAATGCTCATAGTATGTTCTGAAGAATATTCTGTAATGTACTGAGACTAGACTAAGTAAACAACTATGGATTTCGGGTATTCAATACCCCTAGGACTCAAAAAAATAATAGTAAAATGACACTAAATCTTGAAAAACAAAACATGAAGTCTTTTATTAAATAAATTACTCTTGTAAGCATTTTATCAAACACTTGTAGTTCATGGTTTAAAACAATCATAGGAATGTCATGGAACTTGTAGGAATAACATGAATTCATCATAATAGCATTAATTCATTAATTCAATAAGTAATAATGTTAAAACGTGGAGGATTGAATAATAACAAAAATTTCATGGTAGCATGGTATAAATCAATAGTACGTGGAGATTCAAGGATGAAATCATAATTTAAAACATAATAACTTGGAAAGATTATAACTTGGTAATTAAAATAGCATATTTAGACTCCATAGATGAAAGAAATCCATGAATGAACATCTAACATACCTGGGATAGCAAATTTCTTGAAGTTCTGGTTGAGTTCCTGAGGATTGGTCTTGAATTTGAGAGCTAGGGTTTCTTGTTCTTGGAAAAGGGGATCTTAATTTGAGAGAAAGTTGAATAATGAATGATTATTTAGGTCAATTGGGGCTAAATTTTGTTTTTTAGGACGAGTTTAGGGCTTAGGAAAAAGACCCAAATACCCTTAAACGAATTTAAAACGTAAGCTCAAAACTGACCATCCCAATTTTTGGCCTTGGCGTGATGCGCCACTATCGCGCCAAGCCATTGGAAATGGAAAATTGGGACCTGGATAAACATCGTGACACAGAGCTATCATGGTAATCCTTTGGAATGCCAATTTATCCACCTCCTCAATGTGCCAACATCGCGGAGGCCCACTGGAAATTGCCAAACTGGAAATTAGCCTACTCCATGATGCACCAACATCTCGGAGTCTCACTGAAAATTGACAATTGTCATTTGGAATTTCTCTGTGACGCGCTAAGGGTTAAAATAATGGGTCCTAACGACTGAAACTTAAAATCGTCATAACTTCTTACCCGGTTATCAGATTTGGGCGAATGTTATATCATTGGAAAACTATTTGAATTTTCCACGCAATTGCAGGCTCTAAACTGAAAAATAATGAGTGTTTCAAAAATTTTATATACAAATACTCATTTATTGGGACTTAGATTATGCTATGGAAATATGGGGTGTTACAATATTTTTCCCTTGGGATCATTCGTCCTCGAATGAAACTAGTTAAGCTGAGAAAAACTGCTGGACTAAAGCTTACACACTGAACATGCATATCCGATGCATAGGTTACATGACTGAACTGATTTGTAAATACACGACTGACCTGAACATGATGTGTAACTGAAACTGAGCATGATAGAGAGAAATCTTAAGAAAAATAGTACCTTATACTGAATCTGGATTCACAGAGAAAAATGAGGGTACTTGGTCCACATATCTGCCTCTGCTTCCCAAGTGGCTCCCTCAATGGACTGATTTCGCCAAAGAACTTTGACTAGTGGAAATTCTTTGTTCCTTATTCTACGAACTTGATGATCAAGAATTTCGATTGGAACTTCCTCGAAGGAAATACTGTTATAAATATCTACACTTTCTAAGTAAATAACTACAGCTGAATCACTAATATACTTTTTTCAACAATGAGACATGGAACACTGGGTATACTGAGGCTAGATCTGAAGGAAACTCAAGCTCATAAGCTACCTTTCCAAAATAACTGAGAATTCTGAAGGGACCAACATATTAGGGACTGAGTTTTCCTTTCTTGCAGAATCTCATCACTCCTTTCATGGGAGAGATTTTCAAGTACACAAGATCACCGACCTCAAAATCAAGGTCCTTTCTTCTCACATCTGTATACGATTTTTGTCGGCTTTGGGCAGCCCTAAGCCTTTCTCTGATCAACTGAACCTTCTATAACGCATCAAACACCAAGTCAGGCCCTACTACTGTAGCCTCACCTACTTCAAACCAACTAATTGGAGATCTATATCTCCTATGATAGAGAGCCTCAAATAGAGTGATACAGATACTGGAATGATAACTGCTATTGTATGCGAACTCAATCAAAGAAAAGTGGTCATCCCAACTACCTTTAAAATCAACTGTGCATGCTCTCACCATATCCTCAAGAGTCTGAATGGTCCTTTCTGCTTGACCGTCTGTCTGAGCGTGGAAGGTTGTACTGCGATGGACTTGGGTACCAAGACCCTTTTCGAATGCTTTCCAGAAATAAGAGGTAAAATAGGTACCTATATCTGAGATGATAGATAAGGGAACACCATGTAACCTAACCAACTCTCTGAGATAGAGTTTGGCATAGTCCTCGGCTAAATAAGAGGTATAGACTAACAAGAAATGAGCTAATTTGGTCATCTTATCTACGATAACCCAAATAGAATCATGCTGATGATGGGTACAAGGCAAACCTGTTACAAAATTCATGTTCACTTCCTCCCACTTCCAAGTAGGAATACTAAACTCCTGCATAGACCCGCTAGGTTTCTGGTGCTCAATCTTAACTTGCTGACATATGGAATACTTAGCCACAAAATCTGCAATATCTCTCTTCATCCCACCCCACCAATAGATCTCCCGCAAATCGAGGTATATCTTAGTGTCCCTTGGATGAATAGAGTAACGCACACTATGCACTTCTATAAAAATTCGTTGGCTCAAATCATCTACACCAGACACACACAATCTACCTTGACAATGCAAAACACCATCTCCCCCTTGGGAGAAAACCTCTATTTTATGGTCTTTGACTTATTCTTTTAACTTAACTAGGTTGGGATCTCTATCCTGCTTTTTCTTCACCTTAGAAACTAAAGATGATTTAGCGCTACTCTTCACCCACACACTACCCTCTGCTGAGTCGACTAAGCAGACACCTAGTCGGGCAAGCTGATGAACTTCCTGAGCTAACTTCTCCTTACCATCCTCAACATGAGCAACACTACCCATAGACAATCTACTAAGAGTATCAACCACTACATTGGCCTTGCCTGGATGATACAGAACACTCATGTCATAATTCTTCAATAACTCTAACCACCTTCTCTATCGTAGATTTAAATATTTATGAGAGAATGCATACTGAAGGCTTTTGTGATCTGTGAACACATCTACATGCACCCCATACAAGTAATGGCTCCAAATCTTTAAGGCAAACACTACAGTTGCTAACTTAAGTTCATGAGTAGGGAAATTCTTCTCATGGGATGTAAGATATCTGGAGGCATAGGCTATGACCTTACCTCTGCATGAGGACACAACCTAAATCTACCCTGGATAAATCACAGTACAAAACAAAACCATCTGAACCATCTGGTAGAGTCAGGACTGGGGATGAGGTGAGTCATCTTCAACTCCTGAAAACTCTTCTTGCATGAATCTGACCACTGAATCTTAACTTTTTTCTGAGTCAATCTGGACATGGGGGATAAAATAGAGGAAAACCCTACAACAAACCGATTATAATAGCCAGCTAAACCCAAGAAACTCCTGATATCTGATGGAAAGATGGTTCTAGGCCAGTTTCTCATTGCCTTGGTATTTTGAAGATCAACTCTAATGCCATCAACAGAAATAATATGGCCAAAGAAAGCTACTGATCTTAGCTAGAATTCATACTTACTGAATTTAGCGAATAACTGGTGAGCTCTAAGAATCAGAAGCACTACTCTGAGGTGGTCTGCATGATCATTTTTGCTATGAGAGTAAACAAGAATGTCATCAATGAAGACTATGATGAACATGTCCAAGTACTGTTTGAACACTCAGTTCATTAGGTTAATAAAGGCTGCTGGGGCATTGGTAAGACCAAAGGACATGACCAGAAATTTGAAGTGACCATATCGAGTTCGAAAAGCTATTTTTGAAATGTCACATTCCCTGACCCTGAGCTGATGATAGCCTGATCTGAGGTCTTTGAAAAGTAGCTGGCACCCTAAAGTTGGTTAAACAAATCATCGATTATAGGAAGTGGATATTTATTCTTGACTGTGACTTTGTTTAACTGACCATAGTCTATACACATTCTGAGAGAACCGTCTTTCTTACGCACGAATAGAATAGGTGTGCCCCACGGGGAGACTCTGGGTTTGATGAACCCCTTATCTAAGAAATCATTTAACTATTCTTTTAATTCTTTGAGTTCAGCTAGAGCTACTTTGTATGGCGAAATAGATATGGGCTGAGTATCTGGAAGAAGTTCTGTTCCGAAGTCAATTTCTCTTAAGGGAGGAACTCTGGGAAAATCTTCAGGAAATACATCTGAGAATTCATTTACTACTGGAACTAACTCAAGAGTTGAAGTTTCTGAGTTAGAGTCTTTGACTCGCACAAGATGGTAGACATATCCCTAGGATATCATTTTTTCTGGCTCTAAGGTATGAAATCAACTGACCACTAAGAGCTGTGGTACTACCCCTCCATTCAAGGACTGGTTCATTTAGGAACTGAAAATGAACTATTCTATTTCTACAATCAATTGAGACCTAGTATGAGTGGAGCCAATCCATGCTGAGAATAATGTCAAAATCCGTCATCTCTAACTTTACGAGATTAACTGAGGTAGCTTTCTGAGATATTATGATCGGACAGTTCCTGTATACTTGTCGGGTTACAATGGAAACACCTACTAGGGTAGACACTGAAAAGGGCTTTGCTAGAGTTTCAGGACTGACTTAGAAGTTGATGGCTATATATGGAGTGAGAAAAGAAAGAGAAGCTCCAGGGTCTAGTAAAGCATAAACATGTAAGTGAAAGACCTGCAACGTACCAGTAACTATGTTAGGAGAATTTTCCTGATCTTGGCGGGACTGAAGAGCATATAATTTGTTTGGATGCTGATCATTGGTAACACTGGAAGCAACACCTTGCTGAGTGGGGCAACCGAATGAAACTGATGACTGATGGGACTGGCCCTGTTAGTGCACATTCCTACCTTTCTGAGAAACTACCCGACACTCCCGAATCCGATAGCATTACTTTCCCTACCCAAATCACACATCACTACCCGCTCTATACTCACCGTCATGGTGTTTGCCACATTTCTAACTTAGGGGATTTGTACGAGCACTGCTAATACTGACCTGGGACTTAGAGCCTAGTGTCTTATCCCTATTGTCATTTCTGAATTTAGGTACTGGGGTACTGACTGAAGAGAGTATCGGAGCTGAAGACCTTTGATAAAACTGAGGACGGTTACCACCTTCTAACTTTCGCTGATTGAAATTAAAACTACCCGTCCTAGCCCTCTTGTTGTCTCTCTCCCTATCCTTAATCTTTTTCTCTTCTATCTGTTGTGCATGGACCATCAACCTAGACAAGTTTATCTCACTAATCAGTATTGCGGTCCTATACTCCTTGACCACATTATCAGATACGCCAGACATAAACTTACTCATCTTAGACCTGTTATCAGATACCACAAGGAGCATATCTCGCTAACTGAGTAAACTTAAGGGAATACTCCCTCACGCTCATGCTGCCCTGCCTCAAGTTAATGAACTCTTAATACTTTGGCCTCTCTCAACTCCAATGGGAAGAATCTGTCTAAGAAAGTTTTGGCAAACTCTTCCCATTCTACAGGCCCTGCATCTACACCCTATCAACCTTCCACTGCTTAAAACAAGTATGAGCTACATCCTGCAACTGATATATAGCCAACTCAGTACTTCGACTAGATGTCACCCCCATAGCATCCGTGACCTTCTGAACTATATCTAAGAATTCCTGTGGATCCTCTTCAAACTTGGATCCCGTGAAAGAAGGAGGATTCATCCGGGTGAAATCCCTAATTCTGGTAGCAACAATATTGGCCACTGGGTTGGCCGGAACAACAGCTTGTCATTCATTCTGTGTTTCTACAGATTTTTCTAGAGTGGTGAACGCAGCTCTAAATTCTGCGTGAGAAATATGCTCGTCCAGAGGATCTGCTGAGGGGCTAGCCTGAGGATTGTACTGCTGATAGCCTGAGGAGTGAGGTCTAAGTACGATACGAGAACTAAGCGTCAGCACCTATGATATAATACATCATAACGCAAAAGAAAGGTATGCGATCAGTACTTTGAATGTACTGGTATGCTAAATGAGGTAGGCTGACATGCATGGTTTTATGAACAGAACTAATAATTTACTGAATATGCATGCAAAACATGGAGTACTGAGTAGAGAACATGGAATCCATAGATACTAAAAATATGGAGAATCTGTAAATACTGAGTATGCATGACAGTCTATAAATACTTGATACAAGATCAACAAGGAGGACATAAAACAAACACCAAAATAATCCACTAGTTCAAGGAAATCGAGGACCCTCTTGGTGACCCCTCTCGGATTCAAGATTACAAGACAAGAACAACAAGATATCTAGGTGTATTGACACCTATTTCAGCGATCCAACAAACTAAAAAGTAGTCAACAAGATTAACAACAACAATATGATAACAACAATAACTCACGGTTTCTACACAAACCCAAGAACAAGATGTTGACAATAATAATATGTATAGATAGATAGGTAACATGACACACAAATGTATAAATACTATGAACCTAAGTGTATATTGAACACATAGACCCAAGAATTCATACAAGTAACACCAAGCTCTATGGTGACCTCAAGGGAACGGATCCCTAAGAAACCAATATTTCAAAACAAGCAACCAACACAAGTGATTCCACACTTGTTTACAAGTGATATCCACACTTGTATGAAACTCTCAAATATCATCAAAGTTCTGAACAAAAAAACTAATATGTTCTATTTATAGTCTAGGTTCTAACTTATTACAAAATGACTATAATGCCCTTAATGAACCAAGACAAAGGGTCGGCCTTCGAGTGTGTATATTGGATGGCTTTGGAGTGTTGGGACTTGTTCTCTACACTTCAAAGCTTGTTCCATTGGTTGGGCAGCCATTCGAGCTCAAGTCTTTATGTATTGGTCCACAATCACGATCGTACTTGTATCAATACTGAAGTACGTGAAAATCTATAAACACTGGGGATGCATGACCAAGCATATAACATGGACCGAGTAAAATCTATGAATTGAAATACTGAAAAATATTGATATATGTATGCCTTGGTCAAACAACCCTAAGACTGCATAACTGAACTGGGACTGTAACTGAGACTGCATCTGAGACTGTGGGAGGTATCATCTAACCGACATTCCCCAATTTGAGCTAATCGGGGTCTAACCTGTAATCCCAGTTGAAAGGGTGTTAATACCGTGCCACGGGTACTAACGATGGCTGTGTGGATTCACTAAAATGATATAATGTCCAAAGGACTAAGGGTGTCAAGCCTGAACTGATGGCTGACCCCTGCGAGATAGTCAAGCCTAATCTGACGGGTGACTTCTCATATCCTACGCTGGCTACGTAGTTTTGGAGTATAGGGACTACTACTAACAACTCTGTCTATCTGAAAGGGAAGCCACCATGCCTACACTCGGTCAGTGGTAAATCCTACTCTCAACTGAAAGACACTAAAATACTAGACTGTTCTGAGTTTAACTGACTAATATATGACTATTCTGATAATGTTCATAGTATGTTCTGAAGACTATTCTGTAATGTACTGAGACTAGACTAAGTAAACAACTATGGATTTTGGGTATTCAATACCCCCAGGACTCAAAACAATAATAGTAAAATGACACTAAAGCTTGAAAGACAAAAGATGAAGACTTTTATTAAATAAATTACTCTTGTAGGCATTTTATCAAACACTTGTAGTTCATGGTTTAAAACAATCATAGAAATGTCATGGAACTTGTAGGAATAGCATGAATTCATAATAATAGCATTACTTCATGGTTTAATTCAATAAGTAATAATGTGAAGTGGAAATACATAATTACCCTCCCCGATGTTGGCCGAGATTTTCAAAAAGGCACCTAAATTTTGAATTCGATCTATTACCCCATGATTTTTCTTTATTCCATTGCAAATACACCATTTTAGACCTCTTCATGTATACACGCGCCACAAGCACGTGAAAGGGCTCAAATTTGACTTTTTTGACCAATTAAAAGTTGTCACGTGTAAATAATTGATATATAATTTATATTCTTTTTTTAAAGGAAAAAAATTAATATTTTTTATTTATTAAAATTATTTTATATTGTTGTTCCATGATTTATTACGGATTTGGTTATTATCTCGTGTCTTGAGCCGGGGGTCTATCGGAAACAGCCTTGCTACTTCTTCGGAGGTAGTGGTATGGACTGCGTACATCTTACCCTCCCCAGACTCCACTATGTGGGAATACACTGGGTTTGTTGTTGTTGTTGTTGTTATCCATCCACTATTGTCTTCTTCCCCAACTTCTTCTTTATCACCATAACTCAATAACAACATCATCAATCACAACAACAACATCATTAATTACAGCAGCACCAACATCAATTAAAGCAACAAAAACAACATCATCATCACTATAATTTTAAAAAGAAAAGTTAATGTACAATCTTCATTTTAATAGAGCTTTAAGTTCCATTTTAATGGAGGAAACTAGACGAGCGATGGGGGAGGAAGATGTTGGACAGAGTGGGGGTGGAAGTAGGGGTTGGGGTGGGGCCATAAATAAAAAAAATAAAGCTTAAAGATCCATTAAAATGGAGATTGCACAACAACTTTAAGCTTCATTTTAATGGAGAGAACTGGAGGGGAATGGGAGAGGGAGATGTTGGACAGGGTGGGGGTGGGGGGTGAGGTGGGGTTATAAATAAAATAAAAATAAAGCTTAAAGATCCATTAAAATAGAGATTGTACAGGAGCTTTAAGCTCCATTTTAATTGAGGGAATTGGATGCGGGAGAGGTTGCT
Organism: Capsicum annuum; assembly: GCF_002878395.1. Taxonomy (NCBI): domain Eukaryota; kingdom Viridiplantae; phylum Streptophyta; class Magnoliopsida; order Solanales; family Solanaceae; genus Capsicum; species Capsicum annuum. Next base: position 489,410 of record NW_025834406.1, read on the forward strand.
GGATGGGGTGGGGTGGGGGAAGAGGGGGTGGGGTAGGGTGATAAATTAAATAAAAAGAAAAAATTATTTAAAAATAAAATAAAATAAGAAATTAAATATATTTAACATGTGGCAGCACCTGATTGGTGCGTGTGTTCACTCTCTTTGTTATGACTGAGATTCAGTGAAAAATGGTGTATTTGCAATAGATTAAGTAAGAATCGTGAGGTAATAGGTCAAATTCAAAGTTTAGGTGTCTTTTTGAAAATCTCGGCCAAAATCAGGGGGTAATTATGTATTTACTCTAATGTTAAAACATGGAGGATTGAATAATAACAAAAATTTCATGGTAGCATGGTATAAAATCAATAGTACATGGAGATTCATGGATGAAATCATAATTTAAAACATAATAACTTGGACAGATTATAACTTGGTAACTAAAATAGGATATTTGGACTCTATAGATGAAAGGAACCCATGAATGAACATCTAACATACCTAGGATAAGGAATTTCTTAAAGTTCTGGGTGAGTTCCTGAGAATTGGTCTTGAATTTGAGAGCTAGGGTTCCTTGTTCTTGGAAAAAGGGATCTTTAATTTGCGAGAAAGTTGAATAATGAATGATTATTTAGGTCAATTTGGGCTAAATTTCGTGTTTTAGGACAAGTTTAGGGCTTAGGAAAACGACCCAAATGCCTTTAAACAGATTTAAAACGTAAGATGAAAACTGACCATCTCGATTTTTGGCCTTGGCGTGACGTGCCACTATCACGCCAAGCCACTGGAAAAGGACAATTGGGACCTGGACAAACATCGTGATGCGGAGCTATCCTGGTAAGTCTTTGGAATGCCAATTTAGCCACCTCCGCGATGCGCCAACATTGCCAAACTGGAAATTGGCCTACTCCGCGATGTGCCAACATCATGGAGTCTCACTAGAAATTGACAATTGTCATTTGAATTTTCTTCGCGATGCGCTAAGGGTTAAAATGACGGGTCCTAACGGCTGAAACTTAAAATCGTCATAACTTCTTACCCGGTTATCGGATTTGGGCAAATTTTATATCGTTGGAAAGCTAATTGAATTTCTTAGGCAATGGTAGGCTCTAAACTGAAAAATAATGAGTGTTTCAAAAATTTTAATACGAATACTCATGTATTGAGACTTAAATTATGCTAGGAAAATACGGGGTGTTACACTTACGTCGTCTTTGACAAGAACATTAGAGTACTTTATTGATTTGGAGAGGCACAAATCATTCCCTATGATTTCTATATGTGAATTATGCTGTGCTCATACGAGGAAGAGAATTTTCTACTGGGATAATGATGTCCACATGCTTTATAAGAGTGTATTTATACATGTTAGGATTGGTTGGATTAAGTGAACACATGGCCACAATCTTGTTTTTTTTTGTACCATTGTTGCTTTCAAATAATGTATGTTGTTTACTATTGTATGCCTTCTTGATTCTGCAAGTTTCAAATTCGAGAACGAATTGTTTTCAAGAAGAGGGGAATGATAACATCCAAGCTGACCCCTTTGCATCAAGATTGTTGGGCTTCAATGTGAAATCAAGAAGATGCTTATGATGGAAGAATAACCCAAGAACGATTCCAATAATTAAGGAGAAAATGGGCTAATTGCTACACATATTTCACGATTTAAGTTCAAGCCCAAAAGGAAGAAGATTAGGCCGGTTTGAGTTTTGATTAAATTTGGAAACTTTTCTTATTTTCTTTGGTAATTATTTTTACATGCTTTTCTAGTCCTAGTAGAATTTTATTTATTATTTTCATAAAAGTAGATCCTAATCCCATGCTATTTGGGATAGCTTTTCCGTAGTCCTAGTTAAATTTGAGTTATTATTTCCATAAAAGTAGACCTAATTCCCATTTTATTTGGGATAGTTTTTTTTCCTATATATAGGGGTGGATTTTGTTATTTTCAATCAAACAACATTATTATTAATTGAAAGTTTCTTTTATTTACACCTTTGTATGTGGCTACTTGAGATTTACCTTGCAACCTAATAAGAATGATTCTTAAGGAGGTAAGATTAATTCGTAACTTGATATCTTTGGTTTCTATTAAAGTTAATTAAATAAGGTGATGATTAGTCTTATACTAATTGTTGTCTTTAATTTCTTCGAAATAGGGGTCTAGATCACTTTTGATCTAAGTTCCAGAAATGACTCTATTAGTATCATAATTAGTCTTAATCCACTAATTTTAAATACTAAGATCAATTAAGGTTCATAGAACTTCATCTCAAAATTGAGGATTTATTCTCAAATTTCATCTATCTTTGATTTCTTGTCTTTAATCTTAATATTTTTGCTTTCGCATTGTTTTTTTATTTATTAAAGTAACCCGATTCTTATCACAAACACTAGGTGATTTCTTCTCATCTGTCCTGGCCTTGGTGGACAGAGTTACCTGGTACTTGTTGTTGGTGGTAGGTGGCAGGTATCTCGTGAAATTAGTCGAGGTGCGTGCAAGCTGGTCAGGACACCACAATTTTCAAAACAAAGCAAAAGAACTCTACTTTTAGATGTTTGAATTATTTTTAGTTGAATCCCTGCACCAGTATCCATATTCACGAATCTTAAATTTAGATCATGAAAGATCCGTCCTCTAGATTCGAACCCGTATTGGATATGGGACACCCGCACCCGAGTCCGAGTAACTTAGGTTGTGGATACTTTGGCGCATTATTGATATTCAAAAGGGAATTTTCTGCGAAGGTTCTCCGCCAAAGGACATTATCCTCCTCGTTGAATCTCTGGTGTCATTTCATTAGTAAGCTGACTTTTTTCATGAGGATATAATTAAAATGTCTATAATATAAGGTAGTTTTTACCAAAAATGAAGGAAAACGATAAAATCAATAGCTATATTATTTGCCATGTAGATTATAATATAGTTTTGTTACTCTAAAGATGAGTGTATGGAGCTTTGTGGAATATTTGAAACCAAGTGAAAGATGTGTTACGAGTTGAAGCCTCAGGGGAGTATGCGATTCTTCCTGTTTCTTCAAGTCTATTTATGTTTTAATGTAAGGAAATTTAATAGAGATAGTGGCTGATGAGCCTTATAATCTAACTTTCTAGTGCGTACAAATTTGAAGCATCCTTGAATATTTCTTTCTTGATGAAGGATATAGCAAGTGGGAAATCTATGCTCTTTGCTCCAAGGTTACCGGCTAACTATGCTGTTTGGATGGGAGAAATAAAATCAATTCCTCACTTCCAGATAACTATTAACATTTTGAAGTTGTATTTCTTTGCTGATGTCGTTCATCAAGTGTTTTAAGGCAATGCAAGGATTTGATTTACCCTTTTATTGGTCTTTTTCAGGAAAAGTACAAGGTTACCCATGTCTTCTATACTGATGAGATTAAGGAAGTTTTGTTTGATCAGTACCAAGCGACGGGAAGACCATTACTATTTCTCTTGCATGGGCTTAATACTGATTGCAACAAGTATTCTAAACCAGCAGAATTTCAGGTTTATGTTTCTTCCCACGAACACCAATATATCCCTTGCATGGGCTTAATACTTATAGCATAAGTGCTCTAAACCAGCAGTGTTTCAGATTTATGTCTCATCATATTGTTTGCCTAGGCATTGAATAGAATTATAGAAAATCTACCCTGTGTTTGTCCCGTGGCTCACATACTTAAGCCAGAGATGGTAGTGCTGAGTAATTACTACACCTTTTTGGAATGGCTGAGGGCTACGCGGACTTACCAAGAATTGTGTAACATGCGAGATCTAAAATTGTAGCTTATCAAAAAAATTTCTAATGGTCATTCCCTCCATCTCGATATCACGACAATTTTCCTATTTTAGGGATCCAAGGTGTGGCACAATTCTTCTGTTGATAGTGTTTCATGCAACTTCAAAAGTTTTAAGGATTTAAATTTAAACTATGCTACTTTTCATGGTCAAACTATGCTTGTGACAACTACTTGACTGCAATTCCTCTAGTTCTGGCAATAGACTTAAGACACCACTTATCTCTTTGCTGACCATGCCTGGTCAAATTGGCTCACAGAAAGTGGGACGGAAGGAGTCGTTTTCTCTTTGCTGCAGTCCTGTTAATTTTGAATTATTGTTTGTATGGTCTTGTCATACCGTTACACAGGATAAATTAAATACTGATATATATACTAGAAAAACATAAATTGTCTTGCTGGAGTACAGATAAGAAAGGAGAAAAAGAAAAAAAAGATTAAGCATTTGCTGAAGAAGTAATTGTGTGGAAATTAGCGATGGAGACATATCTAGTGAATTTATGAGGGCAGTCTTCCCATTATTTCTCCCACCAGTGACTGAAATGAATAGACGGCAAAGATCTGAAATTCAGAAGAAAGATAGAGGGCCATTAGGGATAAATACATCTCCCCATTTTTCTGTCATCCTTATTGAGAATTCCGGTACTTGTGACAAACTTCTACGAAAGGTAATTTTGTTGATAGAACCCAGGTGCTGGACATATTACAGCCAAAAAAGTTCCACATGACAGGCTGTGTAAATCTATCATGGCATTGACATCGTAATTTGCAACAGGCAGGTCACACCAAATGGCAAGCAAAAAAATTACATACCTGAGACTAGGAACTTTTTACTGTTCCCCGTGAAGATCTGTGGTTATAGTCCTTCCTAATTGTCCACAAAATGTGTGTGGGTATGGTGTTCCGCAGGTTCATTTGCAAGAATAATATCCATAAGGGGTGGTCTTGAACTTTTGGCCCCTCTAACAAAACTGTATAAAAAAGGACCCCCTGCTTAAGAAAATCCACAGAACTTTGGTTACCCATTAGACATAAGTTGTAGGCATAAATAGTTTTGCCTATGAAGGTAGGAGTTGAGACTTTTCAATTAGTCAGAGACTATGAACCTACACAATTGATCACAAGTTCAACCTATAAGAAAAAGTTGCATGTGTTTCTCAATTGTTCACAAGTTACATCGGACAAGCAACAGTTGGTACTATGCATTTTACCCATTGAGTTAAATTAGACACAATCGTGATATATTTACAAATATTGTCTGTATTGTTCAATTGCTCACAATTTTTTCCACCACTTTTTTAAGGAGCCATTCTTATAATACACAAAATAATATTCCACGCCTTTTAAACTGAGAGTGTATGTTAATTGTTGAAACAATACAATGGATTTAACCATAATTACTTTTTCAAAAAATAATTTAGTCAATCCAACTTAAAATTCTTGCCCTATAGGCAACACATTGCACTATCTTCAGTCTCTGTAATTTATTGAAATGTCCCGAGATCCTGCGTCATAGGTAAAACTAACTTATTCACACATTACAACTAGATTTATGTCTAATGGGCCTCAAAATTTTTGCACAACATATTTTCTAAGACCACCCTTTATGGTATCCTATTTTTTCTATTTCAACTGTTCTATATTGGGATTATTTGTTTCGTTGGTGCCTTCCCTATACCACCACAAAATCAGTTCCAATCGTGTGTTCGTGACCTAGGCATAGAACATTTAGAGTTCAGCGTGTTGAGGAACATATCCCAAGCTTTGTGAAGTGACTTCTCAATGGAGACATAACTATTGACGTCTTCATACTGCTCCTGAAAAAACAAACACATGCAACAATTGTGAAAACCCTCTTTTCTGAAGGTTGTCTTAAGTCCTACATGTTGCGATGGATGTGTGGACTTACTAGAGGGGATAGAGTTAGGAATGTGACTATTCGAGAGAAGGTGGGAGTGACTTTGGTGGAGGATAAGATGCGAGAAGGAAGGTTGAGATGGTTTGGGCATGTGATGAGGAGTGGCACGGATGCCCCAGTTTGGAGGTGTGAGAGGATGACCTTAGATGGCTTTAGGAGGAGTAGAGGTAGGCCAAAGAAATACTGGAGGGAGGTGATTAGACATGACATGGAACAACTGCAGCTCACTGAGGACATGACCCTAGACAGGAAGGTATGGAGGTCGCGAATTAGGGTAGAAGGTTAGGGCAAGTGTATGAATTGTGGCTAGGTGTTAGGAGAGCGAGTGCGTATCCGGGCAGTAATCCTAGGCCTGTGTCCTTGAGTAGAAGCCTTTAGCCAGGTGAGTTCGGGTGGGGTGGGTAAGTGGGTGTCCTAGTTCTTATTTCTTATTTCGTATTGCTCGTATTTCTCTTATTTCGTACTTCACTGATATTTATTTCCATTATTTCTTATGTCTGCGTGCCAACCTTTCCTGTTACATGTTCCAATACGATCTTGGTGTATTATTCGAGATTCTGAGCTGGGGTCTGTCGAAAATAGCCTCTCTACTTCTTCGGAGGTAGTGGTATGGACTGCGTACATCTTACCCTCCCCAGACCTCACTTTGTGGGAATACACTGGGCCTATTGTTGTTGTTGTTGTTGTCTTAAGTCCTACATGCCCCTTTTACAACTAGCGAGGAAAGCACTTCGTAGTTAGACTTTTTTTTTCTTTAGGGAACTTCATTGAAGAGCAAAATTCTGTATGGAGGAGAGGACAATGGGAGGTCACAAGAACATTTTTACCAATGATATCTTCTTGGACGTAATGACCCTTCCCTTCGTTACTATTCGAAGGTCACGGGGTATGGGATTTTCCTTAAAAATCTTTTTGAGGTCCATTAAAGACTAGGATTAGACGAATTCGGAGTAGGAAAGATTTAAAAGGAGCGAACTAATGTCACAATGCTATAGTGGCAATACCGGCCAGCGGGGTCCAAAAAACAGTCCCTTTGAAATTTTTAAAGCCCTTTCTCTTTTCATCTTTACACCCAAATATTGCATCCTTCTAAAAACCCTTTAGGGTTGCAGTAAGGCCCTAGAATGAAGAGAATGAAGGAGTACCCTTAAGAGGGGCGAATCCTAAAGTTTTCTTGGGGTTTTCATGCTGGAAGTTGTTAGAACGAGTCAAAAAATGTGAGTTCATGCCTTCGTAGCAACTGCTTGGTGCCTAGTTAGCTAGATTTATTTTGAGTAGTGAACCTTGGTTAGAAAATGTGTTCATAATATAGTTGACGGGAGATTTCTTGCTTAGGCCTGCAGGCAAGGTGATTAGATGGATAAAATAAGTAATAAAGGCAATGTGAATGTAGTTAATGCTTATGAAATCTTGTGGTGAATCGTTAATAGTGTTTATCTGTTATTGTTATTGCATTTAGTTGAACAGTAAGTGGGAGTTGGCTAGTTATATTTGGTGGATTGTTAAAATGGAAATGAGTTAGTAATAAAGTTGGTGTTAATGCATTAGACCTCTCCAGTTAGTGATAATTGGTTTGTACGAATAAGTTGGAGGTAGGTATTGTGAAATGTGGTGTGTTAATATACGATTTAAGTGAATTTAAGAGTAGCCGTAGAGTAACCAACAATGACAGTGCTAGTATTAAGATGGACGTGGAAGAGTTAATGGTGTTGTAGTTAGAGGTAATTGTGTGTACCCTAGTATTTATAAACTAGAAGGTTTGTCTAATTTAATTGTATGTATATTCACTTGTTACGCAATGCTTGATCCTTAGGCACTAATGTCTATTGAGTAGGTGATGGTTGAACTGGAGTTAAAAATCAAGTTGATTGTATATGTGCATGTTAACTGACTGTGTGTTTGCTTGTTGCAATGCATGCTAATGAATGTTGTACTTGTTAATTGTAAAGGCAAGTTGGAAATTGATAATCTATAATGAGATCAGTAAAAAGGACCTTGTTTGATACACAAGGTGGTTTATTCACTTATTGTGTTTGTACTTGTTTTATGGTATTCATTGTTGTTGTGACATGAACCAATAAAGGTTGATCACGATTGAATTGGTAGATTTCAGAGAGGATAAGGGTGGTGGGCATGTTGAAATAAGGGTGGTATAACAGTTGGTTTGGGATAAGGGTGGCAAACACTAGTTGTCTGAGTTATTTGATACATGGATTGAGCTCATTCTTTGCAGGTATGTAATACCCCAACTTAGGATTAGAAGTACCATATCTGCATAACACCAGAGAGATGCTAGGTATATAAGTAAATAAGCCTTACTCTCTAGTGATGCGTTTTAAAGCCGTGTGAGTCTAGGCCCGGAGCAGACAATATCACTAGTGGGCTAGCCGCTAAAAATGGTATCATAGTCACTCCTCTGTCAGCCTTGTCAGTATGGGCCAGAGTTCAAACTATGTTTTCACAAATCCCAATAAGGTGGGGCAAACCTCAGTCCTGAGTCTAGGCAATCCATGCGGGGGGATAAACCTCAACGAGGAGCTGTCCTGAGTCTGGGCAAATTTATGGGGCGGGATAAACCTCAGCGAGGAGCCAAGTCCATAAGAAGGAGGTGTATGTAACACCTCAGAGTATGATTAGAAATCCCACATCAGCAAAATACATGGGATATGCTGGGTATATAAGTAAACAGACCTTACTCCCTAGTGATGTGTTTTAAAAGTGATCTTGTCCTCTCTGGGCCTAGACCTGCACAACTTCAAAATGCGTCACTAGGGAGAAAGGTCTAGTTACTTATATACCTAACATCTCTCATGCGTTTTGTCGATGTGGGACTTCTAATTCTAATTTGGGGTGTTACATACATCCCCCTTATGGACTTAGCCTCCTCACTGAGGTTAGCCCACCACATGGGATTTGCATAGACTCAGGACCGAGGTATGCTCCGTCTTATTGGGATTTACCTAAACTCAGTTTGAACTTTGGCCCATACTGATAAGGTTGACACAAGAGTGACTTAAATACCATTTGTAATGGCCCAACCCATTATTGATATTGTCTGCTCTTGGCCTAGACCCGCACGACTTTAAAATATGTCACTAGGGCCTTATATAATCCAGTATCTCTCTTGTGTTATGCCGATGTGAGACTTTTAATCCTAAGCTGGGGTGTCTTATATGACAAATTTGGTATCAGATAATAAGATTCTAGTGTCCTAGGGTGTCTATGAAATCGTATATAGTAGAGTCCTAGTTATGGGTGAGGAGGCTACAGGGCATTTAGGAATGTTTCCTTTCTTTTATTTTCAAGTTCGTGCAGTGTAGTTAAAGCTCTAATAAGAATCTTCTAACTCCTACTCTTTCGTATTATAGATCATGCCTCCAAAACAAACTTCTGGTCAGGGAACCACAATAACTTCTAGTGTCCCAATGCCATATTTATATCTCCTACGCATGGGATGCAAACCCGTAATGAAGTTTACTGGGGTCCCACCTGCCCTGGTTAGTCCTTCAAGGGCTCTCAAAACTGGCTTTACTCATACCCAGTCCCCTCAGGGTGAAGTTTCTAATGCGGTGTTCAGACAAACCATTCAAACCATTCAGATGCTTGCTCAGATTGTGTCATCTCGATCTCATCGGTCAAATAGTATTGGTTCTACTTATGATTTCGTAAACATTACTCGAATTAATTAGTTCATGTGATTGAACCCTCCGGTGTTCACTGGGTCTAAAGTTGAGGAGGATCTCCAAGATTTTATTGATGAGCTGGAGAAGATTTTTAAGGTTATGCATATTAGTGAGATTTTTAGGGTTATGCATGTTAGTGACACTGAGGGAGGTGAGTTTGCGTCTTATTAGCTGAAGGTAAAGACGGATCTAGGATTTAAAGTTTTTGGGTTTCCTATGTCAGATAAAAATAAAACAAAAGAGTAACTAAGGGAATTTGAACCCATAACCAAGAGGTCAATAAAACTTTTACAAGTCCCTCTAGTCTACTAGACCAACTATACACTTTGTTATGGGTTCCCAACTTATAATTCTTATATATTTACTAGATTTTTCTATATAAATACTAGATCTGCACGAAAGTTACAGTTTTCTAAAAAAACCCCACAGACCCCTAAATCCGCCCCTGGCTGAAGGGTGTGGCTTATCAGTGGTATGATGAGTGAGAAGGGATTAGGGGTGAGGATGTTGAACCTGCAGTTTGGGAAGATTTTTCAGTGGCCTTTCTTGATCACCTCTTTTCTCAGGAGTTGAGGGAGGCTAAGGCTGAGGAATTTGTGAACTTGAAGCAAGGAACTATGAGTGTTAAGGAGTATGCTCTGAAGTTTATGTAGTTGTCTCTCTTCAGAGTTGGTGTTTACTATGAGGGCCAGAAGAGGAATTTGTATGTGCTGTGTCTGATGATGTGAAACTAGTGTGTAAAGGGGCAATGTTGAACAATAACAAGGATATTTCTAGGTTGTTAGTGCATACTCAAGCAGGTAGAAGAGGAAAAGAAAAAGAAGTGGAGGTTGTGGAACGTCAAAGCAAAAAGGCAAAATCAGCAGACTATGAGGTGAATCATAATAAAAATGGTAATAGCTACTTCTTTCCTAAGAGATCGTCTGCCTAATTCTCAATCCTATAGTAATGTTGTTTAGAATTCCTCTAATTATCCTTCTTTGTGGAAAGTGTGGTAGGCCTTACCTGGGAGAGTGTAAGATTGGTATAGACTGGTGTTTCTGATGCGGGCAAGTGGGTCACTTCTTGAAGGAGTGTCCGTTTGTGAGGCATAACGATAAGGGTAAGGTTCATAGTTCAGCACCATCCGTTCCACTCCAGCAGGTCAAGTTGCCCACAAGGGGACTACTTCAGGAATAAGTGGAGGTCGAAACCGATTATATTCCCTGACTAGTTAGTAGAACCTAGATAGATCTCCAGGTGTTGCAATCGGCACATTGTTTAACTTCCCTCTTGTTTAGTAAAGTTGATGTCCCCAGGCCCTTCTTTCTTAATGTTAGTTGTCTTAGCTTAAAACTTAGATGAGTGAGTAGTATGAGGGTAATGCTGATTTTTGGGGTCTGACTTGTGTATATTTGATGTGCTGTTGTTCTATGGATTTTAGTGAGGATGGTTTAATAATTGGCAATAGTTGTTGTCCTAAGTTATTGAATTGAGTCCAAGGAGGAGATTGTGAATTGTTAATCAAAGGCTAGTCTTAGTATCATTGAATTTCTTTGAGAGATTTGGGCTTGGGCATGACCGTGTGTTGTCTTGCTTGCATATTTCCTCCCAAGTGAGTTGAGATGCTACTCTAATCCAGCTTTCGTGTTAGCACTTTTTCCTAGTCCATGATCAATCCCTAGGAAAAGAAGATAAAGCGTTACTTATTTTGTTAGCTCCTAAGGATATTCCATATCCTCTAAGTCTTGATCTTCGTGCTCTAAAGTTCTCTAAAGACTCAGATGCTGTATAGATATCCTAATTTTAAGTTGAAACATCTTGACTCACGTGTAAAACCTAAGTGTAGGATAGGGTTGCTAATGGTTGGTTTGTTCTTTCATCTTAGATTTACCCATCATTCGAAGATGAATGATTGCAAGGGGTGATAATGTAACGTCCCAAAAATTTTTCCATGATCTTAGTATTCTATAGACGAGTTTACGCTTTAATAATCAAGTATTGAGTCCCTTGAATCAAGACAAACCGTTTAGGATGCCTTCAGACACTCAAAATGAGTTTTTAGACATAGAAAGAGGCCGGTGCGCTGCGCACCTAAGTTGCTCGGATTCTCCGAAAACCTTGTCGCACCCGTGTCAGATCCTTCAAAATACACTATTTTTGGAATATTCGTCACATACCCATCAACATTTTTCAAGAGTCCGAGCAACATAGCCGCGCACAAGGACCTCCGTATTGAACCCCGCGGAGCACGGGCAAGAAAATCACTAGAAGCCCTCCTCTTTGGGAGGTGGGTCATGCAGCGTGGGTGGTGCATTGGGCCCCGCGCCACTGACCCCCTTCCTCGAGATTACTTTTCTTCAGTTTCATTTTATATTAGGTGCAGAATGGACTTTTCTCTTTTATAAACTATCCATTCAAGGTTAAAAACACCTCAAAACGTCAAAAATCCTTACACTTTCAAGTCAAAACCCTCTCTTATTCTCTCAAGCTCTCAACATTCAACTTGCAAGAAAAATCAACCTAGGGCTCCAAATTTAAAGAATTTTTCTCCATCATTTATCTCCGAGGTACGTAAAAGCAATAGCTTTCGTGCGGTACCCTATTTATCCCACTATTGTGTCATAGTTACATGCGAAGTTATCAAATATTCTAAGTGTCATTCTTGAGTTTTGTTATAATTTTCTTCTACATGCTTCAAGTATCGTGAATTATTTCCCAAACTAAGGTAGTTCTTGAACTTATATTTAATTTCCATAACCAAGGGTTAGTTTTCACATAAAGTTTATGACTTGGGGATTTGTATTGAAAATTGATTTCATGTTCCAATTGGTTTAACTATAGTCTTGTTATAAAGTATGTTCAAAGATAGTCAATTTATGAAAAGTTTATAAAAAACGCATATGTATTATACCATGCTTGAAAAGTGAAGATGTTATCGCATCTTGAAAAGTAAAAGCAAGTTACAGCGATTTAGAGCCATGGCTTGCTGCAAAAAATATGTTTCTTGATACGATATTTTAGAGACTAGTATGGTTTCAGAACATGTTTTTAAGACTTATAATATGAGCAACTATTATGTTTTGGGGAGGATTATTTAGCACCGAGTTGGGTATGAGTCTGGTCACATGCTCCATAACTATGTTGCCACCTTAGATTTTGCCTTTGGGCTAAGAATTGGATCCATAAGTTACGTTTCGTCTTTCACCCTGAGAAGATGTAGGACGACTTTTCTTAATGTGGACAAGACATTGGACTCCATGTTGCTCACATGATATATATCGATTAAGAGAAACTCTCCCAATTTAGAAAAACTTAATATTTGTTCAATTTACTTATTATGTATGATATTTGTATTAACATTGTTTTTCTTTCTATAACATTTCAACTAATTATTTTTGGGCTTACATTTCATGAACTATACTATTTAAGTTTCTATATGCTTTTAAATAACTCGATTCATTGTAATACCTTAGTCCCCGCAACTTTGCAAGAAAAGAGTCTAGAAATCTTTGGTTTCACATTTCCCTACTCAGGTCATCTGTTATGTTATAATTTAAAAGTATGTCAGGTTCAGTTTTCATTCCGCTTTTATGTACCAATACATTTAAAGTATCGACACTTTTTTTGCCCTACATCGTTTCATGATGTAGATTTCAGCATACTGACTCAGGACCGCTGGCAGCCCTTTCAATAGACCATCCAGTATTAGCTTGTGGTGAGTCCTCCCTGCATCCATAGAACTTGGTGATGTTTTGCTAAATTTCCAACTTATTAGATAGTTTCAGTTTTAGTTGTTAGGTCCCAATAAAGGTAGCTTGGGGCCATGTCGCATCAACTCTTTCAGTTCATGAGCTGTAAGGCTTCATTAGACATTAGACAATTGTTTTTTTGGTTGTCTTCCAAGTTGAAATTCAGTATCTCCAATTAAAGTTTATCATATTTCTAGTAATTTAGCCCATAACTGTATTTCTAGCTTCCGCATATTTCCAAAGTCGTGGTTTATTTACAGTTTGCTAGGCTGAGGGTCAGCTTGGGATCACTCAGTGCCATGTTATGTCCAGGGTGTAGGCTCGGGGCGTGACAAGGTAATGACTAGGCATATATAAGACCCATAGCATGTGTGTACATGGTAAATTGGAGAGTTTGACGGTTCCTTGAGTGAATCAGGTTACATTTGTTGGTTATAATATTTGGATCCTTCTATGGTCAGTTTTTTTGATACTTTGCTTGAAATGAGTTAATACTTATTGTCGAACAATGTTGAGGTCTTTGTATGAAGAAGTAATAAGTTGAATTGTTTCATGAGTTCTGTGGGGTAGTCTTGAGTTGTGTATTAATTGCTCAAAGGTGATTCATTCCTTTGCTTAACTTGATTGTGTTAAGGTGGGAATTATTAAATAAATTGCCAACTGAATGCTTGATTGCTAAGTGACATGTTTAGATTGGTCTTATGAATTATTTGATGGTGTTGACCTTGGACTGTATAACAATTATTTATAATGGTGAACTCATGTGTTGTTGCTGATTTGGATGGTATCCTAAAGGTATCGTTATGAATGAGGCTGACTTCATTTGTTTACTAATTGTTTTTGGTGTTCTTGGGTAAAATATATGCGATTGGGTTCACTAATTAAATAGACGATAGATGCGTAGTTAGGAGCTGTATGTAATAGTGATAAGGTGGTATGTTAGCAGTGAATGTTGTATGGTGGGTCGATTTGTGGTTAGTGAGAGCTTCTATAAATTAATAAAGTCCAGTAGTGAGAGTATAATAGGGAGAGCGGTGATTGGGAAATAGGGTAATAAGTAATTAACTAGCATATTATGTGAGTTCATGTCTGATTTTGGATATTAGTATTATGTTTATGTTATTTAACTTGGGTCGACCGATGATGCCTACAAGTAGGTGTGGTTGTGTTGTACTGATACTAACTCTTGCTATACCCTTTTTGGGGTGTAGCCTAGTTGTAGGATCAGATGATGTTACTTGTTCGATGCGGTTAGACATCTTCAGTAACTTCTGTCTTTCATTCCGATGGTGGAAGCTGGGTCTTGTGTATTTATTTCTGTCTGCGAGAAGCTCTTGTGCATGTCTAGAATAGGTCTTTGGGTAAAAAGTTTCTTTTGCTGTATTTAAAGAATTGTTGTAATAAGTTTTGTAGAATATTAGAAAGATTAATGATAGGTGGATTAGAGTAGGTGCCTGCATGATCTGGTTAGTTAGTCGTGACATTGGAACTTTTTTCTTCTGGTGATTTCAGTAGTAAATCACTACTTTCACCACTATAATGAGTACCATATTCTAACATCATGTTCGTTAGCAAGCAGTTATTTAGTGAATGATGGTAGTTCGAAGCTATCCATAGTGTCTGCTTTCTAGCTATCTTGTCATTTTTCCTGCATAATTTTTCTCTTTGTCAATTGCTTTTTCAAATTGGGAAAGATGAAATTCATCTAATATCCATGCCTGAAGCAGGTTTAGTTGGAGTTCAAACTCTTACAGTGGTTGTTGAGTCGTTATGCCTGTGGTCTGTACAGGGTATTGAGAAGTTCCAGAAAGATTTAAACACATTGCACCCCATCCTAACTGAATGTCGTGTTATAAAGTCTGACTTAGAGCTTGCTCTTATTCAATATGCCAATGACATAAGCTCCGAAGCTCATGTCGAGGTCAGCATTGTTCCACTTTTTCATGGGAAATTTCATGTAGTGTACTTAATTTGGTTATAATATCCTATGTATTTTGCTAATTAGATCTTGTACTTCTGTTATTGGGTACCTGCAACTTACTATAAAGATTTTGTCAAGACAGCCTGCAAAGCTTTGGTAGAGTGTAGAGTGTGATATGTTGATTAGGTGCATATCATGAGTTTAGACCTTATTGTGGACGAAATCCTGATATTTAAGTGGAGAAAGGTAGAGTGGCTGGATCACTATCCACAATGTTTCGAACCATGTGCAAGCTAGCCCTCGGGGATTTTTCAGTTATAAAAAAAATATTGTCAAGACACAATGGAAAGTGAGACATCTCTTTTCACAGAAAAACTTACAAACATTTTTGGCCAAGGCTTTTATTTCTAATATATTCTTGATACTTCTGAGTGTTAAATGTTGAGATATATTAACTTGCAAGTCAGCATGCCAGGGCAAGTTGCTGACTTTCGTTCTTTTTGAGATTTGTCTTTCCAGCAGGATTATTGATCCTCTTATATTTCTATGCTTCCCTCTCTTCTTTCACTCATCTTTCTGGGGAGGCGGTTTCAAATGCACTGCAGTCCAATGCTGTGAGCAACACATTCTTTAAATTGTAATCTCTTATTTCCTTTTTCTTTTTCTTCTTTGTTCTCTCAATCCGCCAAATAACAAATATAAACAAACATTGTTGATTAGGGGTAAACAATCAGAAACATCTTTTAATCCTTTAAGGGATGAGCACTTTGCTTCTATCTCCTTACTGTTTGAGATAAATGTTTGTATTCTATTATTTCATCCCAAAAGCAGAGACTAACTGCTGTATTCTACTGAAGATTTTTGTTGGTTCTTATTTTAAGTTGTTGAGTCAGTAGGCTCTTTAGTAAGAGAGTGATGCTTCAATTGGTTGAGACAAGGTTGACCTAGGTTGGTGGCAGTTAAAACGCTTACATGTTAGTATATCAATCAAATATGAAAACAATTCCTTTTCCCTATAAATGAAGGAATTAAACTATGTAATGCTGGGAAAGCACTTGAAAGGTTTAGTAATATATTTGCTTTAGCAAGGTTTCCACATTCCGGTGTTTAGTTAATCTGGCTAGGCACAGCTTATTCCTAGAGTATCACTTACTCTTTCCATCATTTTCTGGGGATTATCCTTCCACACTCCCGTGTATAGTTAATATGGCTATCTTAGACGCAGCTTATTCCTAGTGGATCACTTACTCTTTCGATCATTTTTTGGGGATTGTCCTTGATATAATTTTCTTTTAGTATCTGTCTTACTGTGTTTCTTAGGTAAGGGTGTCCAAGTATATTATCTGCTCTCCAACTACTTGCTTTTCTTTTTACTATTAGTTGCATTCTTTTGTGTAGGTTATGAGGAAAACAAAGGTAGGGATGAAAGAATATCACTTAGAAAGCATGTTTCTTCACCACACTTACATGTATGGCGGCTGAAGGCATTGTTCATACACATGTATATGTGCTACTGGCGATACTAGGTAAGTTTGCTTTTCCTTGCATCTTTCATTTCAAGCACTAATGCGCTATAAATTTAAAAATTCTAAACCATCGAGCGGATTTTTAGATTGACTGATCTACGGGAATTATTAAACCAAATAGCCGGCAATGGCATGCCAACTGTTATGTAACCTAACAATAGCGGAATAAGATAGTCTTTGTTCTATATGTAATCTACTTGTGTGACATACATTGAACCAAAAGACATGCTCGCTGCAGTGTTGTCTTGGAGAGCTGGAAGTATGTTATCTAAGTGTCTGTACATGTATTATATGTAGGCTTTTAAGGTAGCTGAGTGGGTTCTTTTAGAAATGCCTCCTTGCGGTCAACCAATGGGTCTGATTTTAGTTCCCTACTTGAAGTACCTTCTGATAATCATGTTAAGTGGACTTCGTAACGAGCTTCATTCATTATGTGTTCTATAGGCGGCTACCCTCAGAGATATGGGAGTTTGTAGGAGAAAGTAGAGAGAACAACATAAAGAATGTCTCGATAAAGACTAAACGGATCTACCCAAAAGAAACAAAAAGAGGTATGAGACTATAGGAGAAATGGTTAAAAGAAGAAACTTAACCCACTTATCCAAGAAAAGGAAAACTACCTCACTCTGCCTTTTAATCCAAAGTTCTGGTTAAGTTAACAATTGAAAGATAAATGGAATTCATTTCATTCTTGTCTGTCTGTAAAGGGAATATAATTCAAAGAAGAAAATTAAACTTGTTTTAACCACATTTTGTCAACTATCATTGTCTAATTTAAGGACTTTGCATTATAAAAAATTTGTCACTAACATATCAAGGTTGTAGGGTACTTGATGTTTCTAGAAAGATATCTATATGTCCACTCCCTTTCTAAAATTTAGTCACGCACTCATGGTTCTGATCAGACCCCAGGTCACAATTAGGTGCTTCTGACTCTTCTCTTAGTTCTGTATCTAAATATCTTCCAATATTGATACTCGTGTTTGATTGGCCTGACTTGGATGTGGTTAGTTGCAAGAAGATGTAAACTTTTTCTGAAAAAGTATATAAAGGGAGATAAACTTAGGCATGAAAACCAGAGTAATGGTTCATGGTTTTGATTCTTGCTCTGTGTTTGAAATGGAAGGATTCTGTGGAGGTGCTTGGAGGCTAGTGGGGTGCCTGTGGCGTATACGAGGTCGATTCAGGATATGTATGATGGAGCGAAGACTCGTGTGAGGACAATGGGAAGAGATTCAGAGCCCTTTCCTATTTTGACAGGAATTGCACCAAAGATCGACTCTTAGCCCATTTTTATTTGGCTTGGTGATGGATGTTTTGACGCGACATATTCAAGGAGAGGTGCCTTGGTGTACGTTATGTGCCGATGATGTTTTGATTAACAAGACTCGAGAAGGAGTTAATGATAAGTTGAGGGTTTGGAGATAGACCCTTGAGTCTACAGGATATAGGTTGAGTAGGACCAAGACGGAGTACTTGGCATGTTAGTTTAGTGAGCTGTTGCAGGAGGTCGACGTGGTAGTGAAGCTGGATTCTCAGGTCATTCAGAAGAGGGAGAGCTTAAAGTATATTAGGTCTATGATTCAGGGAAATGGTGAGATTAACGAGGATGTCAGACACCGTATTGGTGAAGATTGGTTGAAATGAACGATCATCTCAGGAGTCTTGTGTGATAAGAAGGTGTCTCCTAAGCTTAAAGGTAAGTTCTATAGAGTTGCAGTCCGACCGACTATGTTGTATGGAGTGGAGTTTTGGCCTGTTAAGAACTCTTACATACAAAAGCTGAAGGTGGCGGAGATGAGGATGTTGCAATGGATGTGTGGGCTTACCAGGAAAGATAAGGTTAGAAATAAGATTATTCGGGAGAAAGTGAGAGTGATTTCGGTGGAGGACAAGTTGCGGGAAGTGAGGTTGCGATGGTTCAAGCATGTGATGAGGAGGTGCATGAATGCGTTAGCACCGAGGTGTGAGAAGCTGGATATGGATTATTTGAGGCGGGGTAGAGGTGGGCCGAAAAAGTATTGGAGGGAGATGATTAGGCATGATGTGGAGCAGTTACAACTTACAGAGGATATGACCCTTGATAGAAAGGTGTGAATGACTCAGATTTGGGTAGAGGGTTAGTAGGTAGGAGTTCAGCCGTGATAGCAGGGAAGAGTGCTTTGTTAGTAACTGCGCTGGGAGTTTCTTGTTCATGGTGTTTTGGTGATGTCTATGATTTTGGATAAATAGTTTATAGTAGTACCGTGTGGCTGTCTTATTTCTTTTATTATCTAATAATGTGTTATCCCATCCTGTTGTGTGCTTTTGTGTTTTTATTTGTTATACTGTTACTAGTTTCATGAGGCCCATGCTAAGCCCGAGCCCAAAGTTAAGATATAATAATAATAATTTAAATTTAAAATATAATTTACATTATATATCTTTTTTACTTTATAATAGTGTGATCGAATGGTATATTAAACATGTCTTGTTGATAAGTTTTCATAATTATTAAAATATTTAATCACAAAAGTGGATAATTTAAATACAAAATAATCAAAATGCTACAACCAATTTGATATTTTATAAAATAATATGATGTAATAATTAGGA
Source organism: Capsicum annuum (assembly GCF_002878395.1). Taxonomy (NCBI): domain Eukaryota; kingdom Viridiplantae; phylum Streptophyta; class Magnoliopsida; order Solanales; family Solanaceae; genus Capsicum; species Capsicum annuum. The sequence goes on from NW_025834406.1 coordinate 508,566, forward strand.
TTCAAAGAAGATCATAAATAGAAAATACTGATATCTTTATAAATATGTGAGTACGTAATTCTTTAGTTAGAGATAGAAATAAATTATTTTGACATTTATTGAGTATTAATTTTTTCGTGATTTCAGTGGCAAGTTTTGCATCATTTTTTTCTCATCTTATAGAATTATCTGAAACAAAATATTCAATGACTTCAAGTTTATATTAGAACTAGTATTTCAGCACGTGCGTTGCACGTGTATATTGAGTCATCAAGTATATGAAATTCTAAAGTGATATTAATGTTATTAAGGTTAAGTTTTGAGTATATAATATTACTGAAAGAATAAAGTATGCATAAGTTTTCGTGAATAATTATAACTAAAGTGGATCTCATCTAATACTTCCTTACAGATGATATTTTGGTATATGGTCCTTTCATCTATTTAAGTTGTTAAAGGCATATATGGTCCTTCTGGTGATGGATTTGGTTTTCAAAAAAGGCAAGAAGAGGAGGGGTAGGAAGGGTTGGCATAGAGTTAGGTGGGGTGGCCTGACTCCGGCCAGTGCTTTGGAGATAGGGGCGAAGTTAGAAGGGATGGGGGTGTGGTAATATAGGGGGCGTGGATAGTATGTAGGATAGGGCTGGGGGTTGCATCAAGAATACTGCTAGAGAGGTTTTGGGTGTTTTGAAGGGATAGTCTGGCCAGCATCGGGGGGACTGATAGTGGAATGAAAAATTTAAGAAAAAGGTGGAGACGAAGAAGGCGGCGTACGTTAAGTTAGTTGAGAGTAAGGATGAAGAGGAGAAATGGGTGAGCAGGGAAAAGTACAAGTTAGCTAAGAAGGAGGCTAAGTTAGTTGTTACGGCTGCTAAGACAACAACTTTTGTGAGTCTGTATAAAGGGTTAGAGGAGAAAGGCGAGGAAAAAAAGTTGTTTAGGCTTGCCAAGGTTAGGGAGCGGAAGGGTCGGGATCTGGACCAAGTGAAGCGCATTAAGGGAGAGGATGACAGAGTTTGGTGGAAGACACCCTCATTAAAAAAAGATGGCAGTCGTATTTTCATATTCTCCTGAATGATGAGGGGGACAGAGGTGTTGTATTGGGGGAGTTGGAGCACTCCAGGCAGTGTCGCAAGTTCGTCTTTTGTCGGCGTTTTAAAGTAGAGGAGATTGGCGAGGCTATTCGCAAGATGCAAAGGGGCAGGGCGATGGGGCCCGATGATATTCCGGTAGATTTTTGGAAGTTTTCTTACGAGGCAGGGTTGAGGTGGATAACCAACTTGGTTAACATCATTTTCAAGTTCGCTAAGATGCCTGAGGCGTGGAGATGGAGCATGATGATCCCTTTATATAAGAACAAGGGTGACATCCAGAGTTGCAACAATTATCGGGGTATTAAGTTGTTGAGTCACACCATGAAAATTTGGGAAAGGATGGTGGAACGGAGATTAAGGAAGATTGTGTCTATTTTGGAGAATCAATTTGGTTTTATGCCTGGTCACCCACGACTGAGGCAATTCACCTAGTGCGAAGACTGGTAGAGCAGTATAGAGAGAGGAAGAGAGATCTTCAATTGATGTTTATTGACTTGGAAAAGGCGTATAACAAGGTTCCAAGGGAGGTTCTGTGGAGATGCTTGGAGGCTAAAGGGGTCCCTGTGGCGTACATCAGAGCGATTAAGGACATGTATGAGGGGCGAAGACTCCGGTAAGGACAGCGGAAGGAGATTCCAAGCATTTCCTGGTCTTGACTGGGTTGCACCAGGGATCGACTCTTAGTCGGTTTCTTTCTGCCGTGGTGACGGATATGTTGATGAGGAGCATACAAGGCGAGGTGCCTTGGTGTATGCTTTTTACAGATGATGTAGTTTTGATTGATGAGTCACGACAAAGTATTAATGATAAGCTAGAGGTTTGGCGACAAACCCTGGAGTCTAAAGGTTTTCGGTTGAGTAGGACTAAGACGGAGTACTTAGAGTGCAAGTTTAGTGACTCGAGGTAAAAAGAGGAGGTGGTAGTGAAGTTGGATTCCCAGGCGGTTTGCAAGAGGGATAGTTTTAAATATCTTGGGTCTACGATTCAGGGGAATGAAGAGATAAATGAGGATGTCTCTTACCGTATTGGGGCAGCTTGGATGAAACAGAGGCTCGCTTTGGGAATTTTATGCAATAAGGAGGTACCCCCCAACTGAAAGGAAGATTCTATACGGTTGCAGTTCGGCCGGCTATGTTATATGGAGCGGAGTGTTGGCCGGTTAAGAATTCTCATATCCAAAAGTTGAAGGTGGCGGAAATAAGGATGTTGCGTTGGATGTGTGGTTTTACAACGGCTGATAAGGTTAGGAATGAGAGTATTCGGGAGAAGGTGAGAGTGGTGTTGGTAGAGGATAAATTGTGGGAAGTTAGGTTGAGATGGTTTGTCTATGTGATGAGGAGAGACACGGATGCCCCGGTTCGTAGGTGTGAGAGGTTGGCCTTGGACGGTTTCAAGCGGGGTAGGGGTAGACCGAAGAAATACTGGAGGAAAGTGATTAAACGTGACATAGAGCAATTATAACTGACTGAGGACATGACCCAGGATAGGAAGGTATGGAGGAAAAACATTAGGATAGAGGGCTAAGGTGTGTGGTTGAGTCGTAGGTAGTAGGTAGGAGGGCTTTGGTGTCCTTGTTTGGTGGATGTCATACCTATGTTATTTTATCATGTTCCATGCATTTTTTTTCTATATATACTATCCTTTGTCTTCAGCCGGGGGGTCTATCGTAAACATTCTGTCTACTTCTTTAGAGATAGAGGTATGGACTGTGTACACTCTACCTTCCCCATACCCTACGATGTGGGAATATACTGGATTTGTTGTTGTTGTTGTGTTCATAACAAAGACCCTTTTTGTCAACATTAGTATCTCTCTCGAAGTGCAACATAAAAATAGACAAGCAAGAAAACATCAGGCAGCCCAATGCACAAAGTATTCTACCTTCCCAAGATTCGTGAAAAAGTCGTACCCCAAACGGTGTGATCTAGACAACCTACACATTTATTTTTTCTTGTATGATACAGTGACAAAAAAAATTCCGATTTCAAGCATTCCTCTGCTTTACTATACCGTGCTTTTTCCTCTTACCAACACAAAGAAAGAAGTCATTGAAATTTGAATCTGCTCATGCTCTCGTATTAGTTGTGAAGTTGTATCCTTTTCATTAAAGGCCACAAATTAATGTGATTTTCCCAAACTTGCATTAACGATATATGCTCTTGTTGATTATAAAATAATTGATATATTGTTGGAAATCTCTGCCAAGGAACATGACTTTTCTTGCCAAAAGCTACATAGATATGCATTTTATCTCAATTGCTCATGTCTAACTATTTCAATTGTGTGACGCTTGGCCATGGATGCTTTATTCCATATAATTAATTTTGGTCATCTTTTGAACTTAGCAACCACTTTGGTTAGATGTAGTTGTCACAATTATATCATTCATTTGAAGAGATTTCAAATTTAGAGTGAGTCGCACGATCTTCATGTGCTATTGCAGTTGCTACACTATCAATTGCGCTAACACAATCCAAGTTGAAATAGTAATAAATATGTTCCCACCATTATCATCGTAACTTAGAAATTCTACCTTCGATAATACATGAAAAAACTAAATTTGTTGGTTCTTCATTACTATGTTAATATAATTAAGGCATAATAGTTAAATATGTCCTTTAACTTGCATCTATAACCTTCAACTTTGGGTGTGCACAAGTATGCACTTAAACTTGAATAAAGTTGAATAAGTAGACACATGTATCCTTTGTGGCATTTCATGTGGCCAATTTGTGTCCTATGTGGCATCCTACGTGTAGTATGCCACATAGGACGAGTATGTCTACTCGTTCAACTTAATACAAGTTAGTGACCACTTATGTACACCCAAATATAGAGGGCATGGAAGAGAAAAAGAGGAGATTTATAAGAAAGATAACGCTTGTCAATTTTAGTTCTCTGGCCTCTAAGGGATTTGCAAATTTTATTCTCTTTCTTCAAATAATATCTTTGCTTTTGTTTTTTCAGTTTAGGACGATCCTATTTGTTTGGGAATATATTAATGTTACACTAGATAGATTATCGGCAAACAAAAAAATTCAGATTTTATTTAGTCGTTAGAGTACACTTCAATGATCATTATTAATGTTTAAGAATTAATCGGGGCTCTAAACTTCAATGAGTCTTTCAGAAAAAGTTTCTTAGAAGTCTATTAAGAATCTAGGTAATCTTTTTACCTTCAACTTGAAAACTATGAATAAGAATTTACACAAACACAACCAACTATGGCTCTTCCTCAAATTTTTGGCCTAATCTACTATTTTTGCAATAGATTAAGGGGACACCGAAGCTTGTCTATAAACAAACAAAATTCAATTTTTAGTTAGTCATTTGTTGCGCAGTTTAATGTTTTTTAGTAATTATCAAGTAGTATGATGGGCTTTTCAACTACACCGAGTTTATAAGGAAAAATTCTCTACAGTTTATTAATAATCTACTTACTCTTTCGTCATTCTTTGTAGTTTCTTAAGTATCTAGTTACATTTTAGAATTTTGACTTGGAAATTAAATAATGTATCACAACTTGCACGAATGCAATAAAAAATGGCCTTGATCAGATTAATGAAGCATTCAGTAGAAGTTAGTCCATATCATCTTGAAAATGCAAGCCACAGAGGAACATAGAAATCTAAGGGTGTTAAAAATAAAAGTCAATAAAACTCTAAACATATATAAAATTTAGTCAACCTTATGCAATGTACAAACAAAAGGGGAGGCTTTAAGCATTCTGAACTCAGACCAATGATTTCACTGGGTCTGATTAGAATAAGACCCTTATTTAAATAAATGTTCTTTGTTTCCTCTGTAATTTTGCAGAAGTATGGCTCATAGTGGAAGAACTTGGGGGTTTTGCCTTCAGCATTGTATAATATACAAAGCCAATAGCAAAAGGTAAGATGAACTTTTGAACCAATAGATATACCTCATCTGTTCGAACAACTAAAATGCTAGATTTTACACTAAATTGGTGAAGTAATGTGATTTTCAAGAAAAAAGCTTTTTCATGCTTTGATGAAAGAAAATATATTCTTTTCAAAGGGAGGAGGAGTTATAGGATAATTTTTAAGTATTTTTAGTATGTAAATAATACAGGTGAGGGGACAAAAGGAAAAAATTTCCAGCAAAACACTGGCATGCTTCATAAATATCGCCAGTTTGCCTGAGTCATGTTATTATATATCAAGCCACGTATTCAAAAAATAAATAATCTTGTCCATTAGATAAATATAAAGCACAATATGAAACAAATTAAACATCAGTCAATGACATTAAAGAAAAATATTGAAGACCTAACATTCTGCCCTTCTCAGACCCCACTATGTGGGAATATACTGGGTTTGTTGTTATTGTTGTATTGAAGACCTGACATTCACCAGAGAAGGAGAGAATGCTAGAAAGATGGAATCTCAGTTGAACGACTTCTTGTGGAATTCCTAGCAATTATTAGCTTGATATTGAAAGTTCACATTATTATTACTCAAAAAAGCAAGAATATATAGCAACAGTAGAGGCCCTAAGCTTCACACAAATATATTGCTATTAACCTACAATATAAGCACCTTGGATGGCGGAGGTGAGACATGGAAAAAGCTTTCTCAAAGAAATAGACATGAAGAAAGAACATAAATGAAAAGAGAAATAAATATTGCTGAATTGTTTTATGCATATCTTCAAACACGTTGACTACATCACTATGCGTAGTGGAGTTAGCATTGAAACCTCTGGAGAAAAAAAATTCATGCACGGGACACACGATGAAACATGAAAAAAAGATCAAAAAAACAAATTCGTATGCTTAAAAGATCTAAAATCATACCCTGAACTAAAGAAGACAAAAATGACATAAGATTTTAAATGGAAGAACAAACCTTAGTTAACTAAATAAAAAAAAATTATAAATGGATTTTAGAAATTAATTAAGATAAGCATATCAAAAAACTGGTTAGAACAACAAAGTAACATTAGAAATTCATAAATATATAAAGGTTTCCTGTGTGTAAATGAAAAAAATACAAATCGAGTTCAATAATGATATATATTGCTGAGGATTTAATGTGTTCGACAGAGAACTGCTACTTGAGGAGTTGGTTTTTTGAGAGAACAGAATAAAATACAATGACAACTCTTCATACATGTGTCTTTAGGTAGATTAACATTCAAAGCAGCCCTTTAAACAGGTGTCTATAGTATGGTTTTGTAGGAGTTTTCTTTTCTAATAATAAATATGTAGGGGTATTTTAGTAATTTCACTTTAAGTTTTTTGAGTTGATGTTTTTAAGATAGTATAGATAATTATAACCTTAATTTTGAGTCATTATATAAATTAACTTAATAATGATCTATACGAATATTAAATAATTAAATTAACATTAATAGATTACTCCATTTGATCTATTTACTTATCATGTTTATTTTTTATGTACCCCTTAAAAGAATATCCTATTTGCCCCGTTTTAATTTGTCTTTTTTCATATCCATTAAGAATATAATAAATACAAGATATTATTTATTAAGTCATCCTATATATTATGTATTATATACAAAAATAATATTTATTATTTATTTTTAATATGGTCATTTATTAGGTAACTTTTATATTAAAATGTGCACACATAACATTAGCTTAACTAACTATCATATTATAAAAATTACTTTTAGACTGTAATGAAAGGATTATAACTAACATTTTTGACTTTTAAAAGTATTTATAAATGATAAATTTAATTATGGTTATCCTTTAGTATAAAATATAATTTTATATAAATGAAATCTTTGTTGATTACTTATGCTTGTCGTCATGTACAATATAAAATTACAGATAAAATCAAAATAAAATAAACTATACTTATTAATCGATAACTAACAATTGAAATTGCAAATTAAACATTATAAATAACATCAACAAATAATATTATAAGAAAAATATTTTAATTCAATAATTAAGCATATATCAGGATAGAAATTGAACAATAGAATAACTATTTGTGTGTTTATAATTAATTATTAAGATCAAATATAATTTGAAACAAGTTCAATAACATTTTCAAAAAAAAAAATAAAGACTCAAATATGTATGAGTATGATTTGTGGGGCCCACTATCACCTTTTTTTAGTGACATGTAAAAAACCTTAAAGTTTTTAAAATTTACTAAAATGTATGTTAACTTACAAAGTAATAAAAACTTCAATTAAGGGTAAAAGAGAACAAAAAAAATCATGTGAGGAATAGCAAAAAATCCTATTCTCTTATATATAATAGTAATATGTCATGAGCCGGGATCTATCGAAAATGGTCTCTCTATTTCATCTGAGATAGTGGCATGGACTGCATACACTTTACCCTCTTCATACCCCCATTTTGTGGGAATACACTGAGTATATTATTGTTGTTTGAAATAAAATGATTGAGGAAATTGAGTGTTGTAGACCTAGATACAAAATAAAACTATAATCTTTAATAGCTTAAACTTTTAGATGAGATGGTCCACATGATTCAACATGGTTTCGAACCCAGCAAAACTCCTGGATTCAAGTTTCATCGCCACTGGTCGTTTAACGGTATTTCCTTGTACATGAAAAAGACCACACGTGAGGGCTAAATAATTAAGTAAAATTTCCTGTCTCTAATAGCTTATGCTTCTAGGTGGGGCCGGTTCTCACAAACAAGGAGAATCTGTTCACCTTATTGATGAAGCGATGTAACTTTCTAAACAGGGTACTGGGTCATTTGATTAAGAAAGAAAAGTAGGAAGCATTCTCGTTATACTCTCGCTTCTCATTCTAGGCAACAAGTCGAGGTTAGGGATGCTGGTCAGATTTATTTTTGTAGCTGTCTAAATACTAGCCAATAGAACTACAGGTAAAGATCTTAAAATTATAATTCATCGATCAAATTCAGTTATGTGCCTATAGCTTCAGATTCTTCCTTTGTCAGTATGTAAGACTCAATATCTTTATGGGTAAGGTGTTTAACTTTGGAATCAATTTATCTTATATTGGAATGGTGAAGAGTTAACCCCGAGTCGCTTGGGATTGAAGCATAGTTGATGACAAGAAATCAGACAAAATTTGAGATCAATTTCAAAATATCAGCTAACACTACCACATTCTATTGCAGTGCAGTACTCCATTATGGTCATGCAGCAGCTCTAAATGACAAGGTATGTTATTTGTGTAGGTCTGTTAATATCGTATATAACTCCTACATTGCTGGTCGTCCTATCTGTTTTGAAGTTAAAAAGCAAACTTGTTTCATTTTTGGGGCGAAAATAAATCAAGTGCCTCATTGTTATCTATGTTAATTATGGTTGCATTGTTGTGTTGTAACCATCTTTTCCTTTTGGTGTATAGAGATGATTATCTTGATATCTTTAGAAAGGTCGGTAACCTGTAACCCAGTTATTCGTCCTTTGCTGTATGCTGATATTTTGACCTTGCTGGTTAGACCGTTGGTAAATGTAATAATATATTTAAGTGTTCCTCATTGATAAGGATATGGCATCGTGTAAAGTTTATACATATATATATATAGGGCTCAGTGAAAGACAATTAATGTATGCATCTTAATAATATTCTCCCATGCCTTTAATTCTCAGATGGCATCAGAGCAGTGGTGGGAAAACATCTGGGAAAGAGAACTCAGTCAGCTATTCACCGTGCTTCAATTTTTGATAATTTTCTAAGGATGTTTTGCATCAACTATGTGTCCTTCAGTGTTGTAGAGAAACCAACACCACCATAGGGTCCTCCACCTTTGGCAACCAAACCCAGTAACTGCTCTAGCAGATGACCCCCACGTGCGCTCATGTGCCATCTGAAGCTGCATCGCCGGCAACACATCAGATCCATGCAAGTCTTTTAGAATTCAAGAGAAGTTCATGGTGAGACGAGTCGTTTATCATTACAATGGGTGTCAAGTGAAAGTGCAGTGATGTATGTAGCTTATGTATCCATACTATATTGGATTTGAATTAGATTTCGGATCAATCTATATTGAGTGACTGCCTCCATTATGTTGTTTCCCCTATTCATGATAAATAATAAATAAAAAGAAAAGCCATTCCATTTCGATAAAAGACCCCCACCCAAGTTGCCCTTGAGGTCATCGGCTACCACATTAGAAAGCAGATCTGGTTCCTTGGAAATCACAAAGCTGTTCCGAGCCAGAATATCCAGTTTTTCATCAATTTTCAATCACCATAACCCTTTCGGCAACTCCAGTCACCTATTTCGGCAATTTGTTTGATCTTTTCGGCCACATTTATGTTTCCTACGGCCATTCAAAACTTCTATTGCACTTTGGAACTTGAATGAGCCTTTAGACCTCTCTTCACTACTTCCAGATTATTTTTAGGCAACTCTCCATCCAACTCCATCAATTAGCGTCGGCAGTCTCCCCAGCGATATCTTGTGATTATTTGCTTAGAACTCTCTTCAATCCAATGATGTCTTTTGGAGCTGATGCAGTTAGTTCCAAAAATATGAGAGTTGGAAATTCCAATCTTATGATTTTCTTAGAACCTTTAATGGGAAGCTTAAACTGTTTTGCTAGGGCTTCCTTAGTTGAGTTGGGATTAAAGATGTTAGATCTTGTGAGATTTGACTTGAAAGCAGCCTGCAATCTTGGAAAAACAGACTGGTACACACAAGAAACAGAGATCTGGTTGTTGGAAAATTCAAATCTCGTCGGAAAAATAAAAAGTGATCAGATCTTGAAGAAAATGGTATCGGTTAGCTTGGAATTTCTATGCAACGTTGATAGTGAATATTTCTCAAGAAATGGCCGGTATAGTCTAGAATCTCCATCCATAGTGCAACCACTCATGACTTGTCATCATCATTCATGTCTAGCATCAGGCCTTAAGCGATTCACTTCAAGCAATAGGACCCCAAATGTCGTTATAGATTTAGGAAAAAAACAAACTTTGCATGACTCGTAGTACTACGTGGAAAAGTAGTGCGAAGGTGTTACCAGGTTGACACAACTCACAATCTAATGTGGACAGACTAGACAAATTAGGCACCATCTTTTGCAGCTTGAACAAATTTGAATGTCCCAAATGTTTGTAAATTAAGTCCGAGGATTTGTAACTATACATGATATAGGGGAATTAGGGAGGTAAGGTAGTAAAGTCCGTGCCATTCATGTCGTATGCCAATGGTCTGTCCTGCATATTGGTCCTTCTTTCAAGGAAATCAATTTTCTCAAATATTGTTCGTGAACAGTCTCTTCCCGTTGTTACTTAAGCAATGGGGTCCAAACAAAAGAAAAATGAGTTGGACAAACTATCCCCCTATCCTCAGTCTTTTCAAATTTTGTTATTTATGTCCAACCAGTTGGTTGCTTCATATAAACTTCCTCAAGGTCACCATGTAGAAAAGTTTTCTTAATATCCAGCTGATAAAGAGGCCAATGATGGATAGAAGCTATGGATACAAAAAGAGGGATAAATGCTATTTTAACTACGCTGAAGTTCATATGGAGAAACCACATGGTTTTGTTGCTCAGGGGAGCCTTTTTCGGTGTGTCGATTGTGTCTGTCACTTTACAGTCTAAAATGATCTTCTCTCTCATTTTCCGTTGTGTTTTTGGGCTATGCAGTTCTCATAGCTTCAGATCATCGGACTGCCCTTTCCTGAGTTGAGTTGTGGTGCTAGTGTTAAGGTGTTCATGATCCTCTTAATCAAAAAGGCTAGTGGGGGGATCGAAAGGTCCAAGCAAAGTGGGCCGAGGTTCGCTCAACTATGCAATCTTTTGTGGAAATCTATTGATTCCAAATTTCTTTCTTTCTTTCGTTTCATCCCAAATATGTTATTCAGTTTGGGAAAAGACTTACGCTTTATACACAATGACATTTAATTTTCATGATGTGATATCTCAGGCGAAAAGCTTAAAGAAACATGAACTGGATATGTGTTCTTGAGACCACTCATAGAGGAATTTAAGAAGTTGATCTCAGTTACTACTAGTATTGAAGAACAATAGGATCGACAAAAGATGCTTTTAGTTCTTAAACTTGCTGTATTTCCTAATGACCTTGATTTAATACTGAGTTGGTATTTGATGAAGTATTATCTCGATTACTTTGCTGTGCTGCGACATCTAGTCACATAGTGATATCATCATAAACAAACAGTTAACTCTGTTTAGGCATCTATAATGGAAAACTAGACATATGTGGAGAATCGACGAGGAAGAGGTAGTTTTTGAAGATCTCGACTTAAGTATAGTTGTTTTGATAGGATTGAATACACTCGTGAAGTATGTAATTCTCTGTATGATCAACCACCCGAGAATGCTCATATTGTCTAGACTATCACTGCAAGTAATCAGGGGCTTTCTTTATCTGGAGTGGAATTCAATGAGTTTGTTTAGTATCAAGCGAACGGACGTCTCCACAAGTAGGCTTGATTGCTCTAACTAATACTGCCATTACTGGTAGCTCTTTTGCTTTTGTTTCATAGTCTAATACTCTTGGACTATGGGTCGTGAACTTAGGCACTTTTAATCATATTTTTGGTAATAAATCACTTTTGTCAATTTAGAGATTCTCAATTATGATCGAGTTGCCAAAACTTCTTGATAAGTATCCTACATCTGAGTGAAATTCTTTCTGGTTAAAGAATCTCTTTTTAGTCGCTTAAAGTGTGAAGCAGGACCTTGTCGCTTTTTTCTGCTTCACACTCTAGTGTTGAGAGTCGTGTGGAATTTGTTTGTTTTTAATTCATTCTGAAATGTGGGGTCCTAGTAAAGTCAATTCAACATTAAGATTTTGTTTTTTGTTAGTTTTTATGATGATGATGATGTACCTATTTTTTATTAACAAAAATCGTTTTAAGTCTCTAGCTCTAGAGTTTGTGTTTAAATAAAATAAAATCATTGTGGTATTTTTTGTCACACTTTTGGCATGAAATGCCTTAGATTCTTTATCCTTTCAGTTTTAGTAGTTTATGAATTTTCAAGTAGTTGTTTATCAGACCTCTTGTTTGTATATCCCTTGATAAAGTGGGGTAGCAAAGAGAAAATATAGGCACCTAATTGAGACTTCTCGCATACTTCTCATTTAGTACCATGTCCCTTTTTGGGCAATACAGTTCTCACAACTTGTTATTTGATTAATTTGTTGTCTTTATCTTGCACCACGTGTTTTTATTCATAACTTAGCACATGAGAAGAAAGTTAGCTCGTCGTGCTCTCAAGTATGTCTTCCTTGGTTATTTTGAGTTTAAGGAGGATACTGTTGCTACTAACTATCTTCGTCGTTATGCCAACCGATGTCACATGTTTTGACCCTTCAATGCTTTTGACCATCTTGATATATTTAAGATCTTACCTATATCAACTTTTAAGGAGTCTACTGTTGTTTCTTCTATATCCCTAGCCATGGTACCACCATTCCTAGCTTATCATTGTCCTTCATGTCGTACATCAAACTAAGATGATTCACATCCTGCACCAGGTCCGACATACATATTGTGAATTTGTCTCCTCTTAGTCCTCTGCTGTGCTTCAAAAAGGTATATGAGCTACTCGTAATAGTTAACCCTATTCTCTCATGGCCTCTATTACTTTTGGTACAAAGAATGTACTATTTTATTCATCTGTGGAGGTACAAATATTTAGTAGAGAAAAGAAAACAACTAGCAATCAGATCCCTTGATTCTAGGTGATCTGAGAATCAAGAGATGGTTTTATTTGATCTTATTTCCTAAACTATTTAATAATATACTAGATCAATTTAGATCCTACAAAATCAGACCCAATCGTAGTTTGATATTCACAAATCAACACTCGCCCTCAAGTTGGCATATAAATATTTGTCATGCCTAATTTGCTTACAAGAATTTTAAAGTTTGGTTTAAACAAGCATTTTGTGAAAATATTCGCAATTTGCTTATTTGTTGGGACAAAGGGCATGCATACACTTCCTTCTTCAATCTTCTCTTTTATGAAGTATCTATCCACTTCTACATGCTTTGTTCTATCATGTTGAACTAGATTGTGAGCAATACTTATGGCAGCCTTGTTGTCACAATACAACTTCATTGGTAGAGTAAACGGACTTTTCAGTTCTTCCATCATCCTCTTGAGCCAAATCATTTCACAGATTCCATGGGCCATTGATCGGTATTCAACTTTGTTAATTTATGAATATCTAACTAGGATAGGGTCTGATTTTGTAGGATCTATATTGATCTGATAAAATCAAATCTGATATACTACTAGATAGTTTAGGAGATTAGATCAAATAAAATCATCCCTTGATTTCCAGATGATATAATTGCTAGTTTGTTTGCTTTTCTCTACTATATATTTGTACAACATTAACTTGCTTACACATGTTTTGCAGTGTTGTGTAGGGGCTCTGCCTACCACTGATTTGGGTGTACCACTAGGCGCCTCAAGTAAAGACATCAATGTGTGGAATCTGATTCTTGAGAGGGTAGAGGGCTTGTTGGTTGGCAAAAAAAATACTTGTCCAAAGAAGGGTAAGAAGTGCTTATTAAGAGCACATTATTGAGCATCCCCACATACTTTATGTCTTTGTTTGATGCTCCTATCGGTGTTACTGGAAAATTAGAAGGGTTTCGAAGAAACTTTCTTTTGGATTTGGTAGAAGGGGCAAGAAAACTTCATTTGGTACGATGGGAGAAAATGACTACTACTAAAAATTAGGGAGGGTTGGGAGTCAAAGATTTGAGGGTATTTGATAGAGCTTTGCTGGGGAAATGGTTGTGGAGATTTAGGATTGGAGTCCATTCTTTATGGGTGTGGAGTGTGGAGGAATATCATGAATGGATGGACTGATTTTGAGGTTAACATCTCATTCAAGGTAGGGAATAGGAGGAGAGTTAGTTTTTGGAAATAAAATTGGTGTGAAGATGTGGTTCTAAAAGATGAGTTCCTAAGCTTTTATAGGCTTTCTTGTCAAAGGGAGGTGGTAGTCCATCATATTAGGGGGTACAAGGGGAAGAACCATTTTGGGATTTGAGGTTTACGAGGAATCTTCAAGACTGAGAGGTTAATGAGTTTCATAGGTTACTAGCTCTACACTGCATCCATTATTCTTGGCAACTTCAAAACATTGGGTCCTTTCTCCTGTCTTAACAATATTTAACATATTGTTAAAATCCATTTATTGTTATAATAAATAGGAAAGGGGATAAGGGATCCCTTCGTCTAATCCCTCTATGTGCACTGAAAAAGCCTTCAGATGACACATTGATAACGATTGAGAACATCACGGTAGAAATACAATACTTAATCTAATTGATCCACTTTTTCCCAAAGCCCATTTGTCTCAGCTGTACTAAAGAATTCCCAATTATATGGTCATAGGCCTTCTCAATATCAAGTTTACATAGATGGTAGGTTTTTCTTGGGAGATTTTGGAGTCGATTGCTTTATTAGCTATAAGCACTGCATTAGTTAGCTGTCTGCCTTTGATGAATGCCATTTGTTGTTTGGTCTCTTTTTCAGTACCTTGGAAATTAGTTTGTAAAAAGTTTCCAATCAGACTAATAGACCTAATGTCTTTGAGCTTCTTTGCCATATTATCGTTATTTCTGAACGAAAATATGCAGTAGACATTCTTGCGTAGATAGGAATGGAGAGTTGTAAACTTGTTGACACTTCTATAGGTTTGGATGCTAAGTTGTTGGCATACAAAAGAAGCCTCTTAGCGATCTCGCTAGATATAAGCGGTTGGTTGGAAAGTTAGAATTACCTCATATATACTCTCCATGTGGTAATCATTTAGATGCGGTTGTCCGCATTCTTCCAAATGTAAAATCAACCCCAGACAAAGGAAGGAATTTCGTCCTAGGATTGATGCCACGAGCAGAGCGTTGGATACACAAATAATGATTAGGCATGATCACCTTTGATAGACATGCTCGGTGTGGATATTGTGTTTTTTTAAGAGGTAATTTAGTGTGTTCGGAAAGTAAGAAATTGAATTGGCTTCTTGATCTTGTGCAGAAGCAGGATATCGAGCAATGACTATGCCAACATATGATCTAGTTTGTATCAAATAGTTGCTCAAAGAGTTGAAATTTGGAGAAATTGGAACTTGTATGTGATAATCAAGTTGCCCTTCATATTGCATTAAATCAGTGTTACATGGGAGAACTAACCACATTGAGACATTGAGATGGACTGTCACTTCGTTATAGAAAAATACTCTTCGAAGAAATTACTACAAAGTTTGTGAAGTTGATCAGCTTGTTTATATTTTCACAAGTCCCTCATTAGTCCTCGTATAGTTTTGATCTGTAAGAAGCTCAGTACATATAACATATATGCATCGGCTTGAGGAGTGAGAGTGTTAGATAGGGTATATAATAATGTACTCCCTCCGTCCCATTTTATGTGTCATAGTTTGATCGGGCACGAAGTTTAAGAAATTACTAAAGACGTGATGTTTTTTTTACCAAATTGTCCTTTATTAAAATAATGTATTATTATTATTTTTAATTAAGCGGGGCCTTATAAGTGGGATCAATATGGGTAAACGTGAAATTGTGTCTTTAAATCGTTACCAAATAAGGAAAGTTGACATTCTTTTTGGTCGGACAATAAATGAAATGATGACAAATAAAATGGGACGGAGGGAGTATTAAGTATCCCACATTGATACAGAATATAGTGTTTTGATCTAAGATTTCAATTCTTCCATGTTTCAGCATGGATTGTCTAAAATTTGAATATTATTGAGTTTTGCATTTAGTTACGACAATGATTTTTAGTCTAATAAATTGTTTAGATTAGGATGAATTTGGATTTTAAATTTTAATTAGGTTGTTTGAGGCTTTGAGTAGTTGGAATATCCTAGTTTTTTGAATTTATGCTGATTGTGTTTGTAAGTTGGCTATTTAAAGTCCTCCTATGCTTAAGAAGAATTATTGAAAACCATTTCAATCTATTGAGAGTCATTTTAACCCATTTTGTTGCCCCATTTTTTTTTAAAACTAACAGATATAAATAGGACATATTGTAAGACAATTAGTTTATGCATCTTAATAGTTTTCCCGTGCTTTTACTTCTCACAGATATGATCTCCTATAGTAGGCTTCCACTATTCCGAGTGAAATTAAAACTCAACTAATTGATATTTTTTATCCATTCTAACATGAGATTTTACTTTTCTACAGACACTGCAAGAGGGAGATATGGCACTTCTAGATATGGGAGCGGAATACCACTTTTATGGGTCTGACATAACTTGTTCCTTTCCAGTGAGTACATGTGTCCTTCACATTTGTGGGTACATTGAAGTGTACTATCATTTTGCATGCTAAAGTTCTTGTAGCCATTGTCATTTAGAAATAAAACAATAAACATTCACTTGAGAATATATATGCTCGTTACTGTTCCGCAGGAAATGTGGACCATATATTCCTTGAATATATAAGCGCACTGCAACATTTTTAACCATTCCACATTAATTATATTGTGTAATTTTCTTGTTTACTACTCTGTTTTATGATTTGTTTGGATCTCTTTCAATCTATTCATTTTCTTTTGTTTATTGCTATCCAAAGCATTGATAGTGAGGTATGTGCCATGTTAAGCACTGAAGTTTTTATTCCACGTTTAGCTTTTGTTTGAGTAGCCACTACATGATTGGTTGTTACGTCTTAGGTCAATGTGCTAGTAAGTGCTTGTTGCTAAAAGACGAATTGATCTAGAATTTGGAATTATTGTTTAAATGTAAAAATTTGTGGTCCTTTATCTATGGAAAGTTCTTACTCAGCATTGTATCTATATGCTTAGATACCTTCTCCTCTTCTTGTGCTCACAACTTTAAATTGCTCAAATCAATTATTTTACTTTTTAGCACTGACCATCTATGCTAAGATGCAGCTCCCTGTGTGTTTTGGTTATAACCTGTAATGCTTATATTCCCAAAGATTTTCACTTGTGAATTTTGCAGGTAAATGGGAAATTTACTCGTGACCAGTCACTTATATATATTGTGAGTATTCCTCCTGTGCATAATAGGATAATGCTTTTGATGTCAGGTGATAACACTCAACTTACACCATTATTTTGATGTAAGGCGGTCGTCGTCAAGATAAACCCAACAAGAGTCGGGGTTGTATCCATAAGGAGCGCAAGCTAGTTTTCAACACCTTTCAAACATGCTCATGTAGGGTTCCAGTGGAGTTTGCTTGACGTTCTTTACCTCCTTGAGATGGGAATAATGTGCATTCATCTTTATTACCTCCTGTTGATGTTTTTCCTTATAAAATGGGAATACGATGTGCCTCTCATTGGTGCACAAGATGTGAGTGTGAGCTGATCAGTTGTCTTTTCTATTAAAAAATGCATTAGTTGGTTTAGGATCAAAGTACCGACTTTAGTCTCTAGAGATCCCTTAATCTGACTGAAACCATGCATTAGTAAGCGTTCCTGAACATCTGTTGCAAACTATATACCTCTCTGAGCCTTCCACCTTCATTTTTTCCATTGGTAAGGCCTGTATTAAGACAGAATATGAAGCTTATAAGACCTCTGAATGTGATTTTCAATGTTCATGTGCTTGACCTTACCTTGGAATATAACAAATCGTTTCATTATTATACAGCCACTCTTATTTGCAGGCTGTCCTTGATGCTCATGATGCTGTCATTTCTGCCATGAGGCCTGGAGTGAGCTGGGTCAATATGCATAAGTACGACTTTGCTGTCCAATTTTTGAGTTTGGAATAAGTTAATGAGATCTTTTTTTTTTCTGACTAGGCAAATCAATAGGTGAAATCACTAGAAGACTTATGGCAGAACGTGGATCACTTAGTAAACAGACGTAAATGATGATATGCTCTGCCTAATGTCAGTTGATTCTATATTTTGTTTAGGTCATATAAGTAATGAATTATAGCTTGTTCCCTCTTATTACAAATTGAATGACATTTCTTTTTTAGGATGTCAAGACGATATTCACTTTTCGAAAGTGGAATATCTCATTACTTTTTACATGCAATCAGAAGATCATTTACCCCACCTTCCAATAGCTCCATAAACAAATAAACTATCAACAAAAAATGAAAAGTCCAGATAAACGAGAAGAGCAACTACAATCACACATTTGGAGTCACTTGTGAAGTTCTCTAGAGTTAACATTCTGACTTGATAAATTGTTTTGTCAACGTTTTAATAATCTTTTAGAGTCATGTAAAATTCGCTAGACATCAAAATTACAACAGAGGGTGTAATAATCTACATCCCTAACCATAAACCTCGGATAGTTCTCTGTTCAGATGCAAAGAAACAAAAAATATCATCCATCTCCTGCTTGGCCAGAAGAATGAATGTTTACAGTTTGGAGCTTTGCAATGAGTATTGTTAGAGTTTGTGATCCAAATTCTGTTGATCTGGCCTGAAAAGTTCGCGGTGCGACTCATGTTTGTGATTTTTTGTGCGGTCTGTGGTGGTAACGTAGGGATCGGGCCTAGGATTTATTTGTACGCATGTATTATATAAGTGCGCTTTAGTGGGTTGTTTTTCGTGTGGTTAAAAATATGTCATTGAGACTACGTCTCCTACATTGTACTCCTCTCCATTATAGTGAA
The DNA here is from genome assembly GCF_002878395.1 of Capsicum annuum. Lineage (NCBI taxonomy): Eukaryota > Viridiplantae > Streptophyta > Magnoliopsida > Solanales > Solanaceae > Capsicum > Capsicum annuum. Next base: position 527,212 of record NW_025834406.1, read on the forward strand.
AATCCTCCTCCCCTGCCTGTGGTTTTTCCCGCAATGGTTTTCACGTAAATCTGTATGTTTTCTTCTTATCTTTTTTACTTTGTGGTATTGGTTATTCTGCCCGAACATAACAAATTGGTATCAGAGCGATTATTTTCTCGGGGATGACAACCATGAAGTATGATATTTCGTTATTGGACCGCAACACCAGATTTTCATTATGGCAGGACAAGATGTGGGCTTTGCTCACGCAGATGAATTTGGACGATGCTCTATTAGTGTTTGATAAGATGCCCTCATCGTGGACAGAGGAGAATAAATAGCGTAAGGATCGAAAGGCTCCATCTCAGATCCACCTTCATTTATCCAATCAGATTCTACAAGATGATTTGAAGGAGACCACTGCCGCTGTGTTGTGGTTGAAACTGGAATCGTTATGTATGACAGAGCCTAACTAGTGAGTTGCATCTCAAACAACGACTTTATTCCTATCGCATGTCTGAGGGTGCGTCTTTGGAGGATCACCTAACTTTATTTAAGGAAATTGTCTCTGATTAGAGACTTTGGAGGTTTACCATGAGAAAGATCTAGGGTTAATTTTGCTGTGTTTGCTGCCTGCATCATATTCGACCTTTATGGATACTATTTTATATAGTCGTGATATCCTAACCCTAGATGAAGTCTATGATGCGTTGTTCTCTAAGGAAAAGATGAAGTATCTTGTGAATGGGTCAGTGACTCAAGGAGATGGTCTCATTGTTCGAGGAAGGACTCATAAGAGGAACTCTGGAGGTGATGATAAAAGTAGGTCGAAATCTAGAAACAGAAACAAAATCTGTAATTACTATAAGAAGAAGGGCCATATCAAATCTGAGTGTTATAAGTTACATAATAGAAATAAAAGAGAAGCTGAAAACCAAAAAAGAAAACAACCAGCGAAGTCCGATAAAGCCAGTTTTGTTGAAGATGGCAGTAGTGACGGAGAACTCTTGGTAGTTTTTGATGGTAACTCCAAACCCTGTAAGGATTGGATTCTTCATTCATCTTGCACGTTTCATATATGTCGCAATCGAGATTAGTTTACAACATATGAAACAATCTTTAAAAATGTTATGTTGATGGGAAATAACACACCATGTAAGATAGCTGACATTGGAACAATCAGGATCAATATGTTTAATGGGGTTGTGAGGACACTTGGTGATGTGCGGTATGTCCCAGACCTGAAGAGACATCTTATTTCCTTGAGTACCCTTGATTCGAACGGATATAAGTACACTGGTGAAGGTGGAGTCCTGAAGGTTAGTAAATGTGCTCTTATTGTATGAAGGGACAGAGAAAGACCGTTAATTTGTACATCTTGCAAGGCTCTACAGTTACAGGTGATGCAATTGTTTCTACTTCTTCTCTATCAGATAGTGATGTTGCTAAACTTTGACATATTCATTTGGGACGTATGAGTGAAAACGGGATGACTGAACTAAGAAGGAGAGGATTTATTGATGGCCAAAGTATTACCACATTGGATTTCTACGAGCACTGCGGTTTTGGAAAGCAGAAGAGAGTTAGATTCACTAAAGGCATCCACTCAATTAAAGGCACACTTGATTACATTCATTTTGATCTCTGGGGTCCTTATAGAGTACTTTCTAGAGGAGGTGCTAATTACATATTGACTATTATTGATGACTATTCCAGAAAAGTTTGGGTGTTCTTCCTGAAGCAAAAGAATGATGTGTTGTCTATTTTCAAGGAGTCGAAAACTATGATTGAAAAGAAAATAAGGAAGCAGGTAAAATACCTTCGGATTGATAATGATTTAGAGTTAAATTCTAATTAATTTAATGTTCCATGCAAGTCAGAAGGAATTGTGAGATACTTAACAGTTCATCATACTCCGCAGCAGAATGGTGTGGCCAAATGAATGAATAGGACTATAATGGAGAAGGTGCATAGTATGCTCTCTAATGCTGGTTGACCCAAGTTTTTTTGGGCCGAAGCTGCTTCTACAACTTGTCTTCTTATTAACCGCTCTCCTTCAGTTACTATTGACTAAAAAACTCCACAAGAGGCATGGTCCAGTGCTCCAGCTAGTCATTTTGATTTGAAAATATTTAGATGTCCTTCTTATGCTCATGTTGAAAATAGAAAGTTGGAACCTATATTTGTCAAGTGCTTATTTGCGGATTATAAATCTGGTATTAAAGGATATAAGCTTTGGTGTCCAAAATATAGAAAGTTTAGAATTAGTAGGGATGTTGTGTTCGATAAAACTGCTATGCTTTAGGCTTTGCCCCCAGATGAGGCTAGTGACATGAATCAGCAAAAGTCAAGCACCCACGTTGAGTTGCAGATTGGAGCAGAGTCCAAACCAGTGCCTACTTCTCAATCTAGCCCGTAGATACAGAGTGATACTATTTCTTCTTCACTACTAGTAGCGCCATAATATTCTATTGCTAAAGACAGGCCTAGGAGAGATATTATACCTCCTCTGAAGTATGGTAAAGTTGAATTGGTTGTTTATGCATTGAATATAGCAGAAGGTATTGATTCCGGTGAAGAACCTTCTTCTTACTCAGAGGCAGCTAGTTGTGATGATTCTGGCCGATGGATAATTGTTATGCAGGAGGTGATGAAATCACTTCATAAGAATGACACATGAGATTCGGTAACATTGCCTAAATATAAGAAAATTGTCCATTACAAGAGGGTATTTAAAAAGAAAGAAGGAACATCGGGAGTTGAAATGTTAGGTACAAAGCAAGACTAGTTGCTAAAGGTTACAGTCAGGTTCCAGGTGTTGACTTCACAGATGTTTTTTCTCCAGTCGTAAAGCATACTTCGATTCGAGCCTTGCTTGGTGTTAGAATATGAATAGGAATAGCATATTGAATTCTACTTAGAAAGGGATTGTAATGTAGTGTCCTATTAGGAATAGGATTGGAATGTAGTGTCTACAAATAGGGTCTCAATGTAATAATTTAGATATAATAATTCCATAATATTTTCTCTCAAATTTTTCACATGGTATCAGAGTAGGTTTTGTGAGAAAATTTCTGGGAAGAAAACTCAATAAGACAGACTGGTACTTCAATTTCCGGCAACTATTAAGTCCAATTTGAGCCCCCATCTATTTTTTAAGTGTTGTGTGCGGAAACCAACACAAACACGAGGTGAGAAACACCTAGGCGACCAAAACCCCAGTGCTCGAATCTTTTCTTCTGTGATCCACGCGTCGCCACGTGCCACCAAAACTTTCAGATTTGTGCCTTACGCACTTCATGCGCTGGCGCGTGCAGTTTATTCTGGCCAATTTTCGGCCTTTTTTTTTCAACTAGGTCGCCACTGCATTACAAGGCTGTATCAATAATTTTTTCTTGATTCCGACAATTCTTTCAAGATTCCAATCACCGAAACCTAAATTTCGTTGACTTTTCCCGCACTTTCTTGTTTTTGTAGCCTCGCTTATTCATTATGAGGCTGCTCATATGATTATTTTCTGATTTCGAGCAACTTTCGACCATCAACTCTTATATCTGAGGACTTTTTTTTTTGGGCCAAATTCCAACAGTATTTCTTTTTCATGATTAAATCTGCATCTTAATGAGGAGATCAAAAACTCTGATGTCAGAGCTTATGAAGAATCAACGAAGGAAAGATCGATTTGGAAGATCTTGACTTAGGTGTAGTTATTGTAAAAGGTTTGGACATACTCGTGGCGCATGCTATTCTCGACCTAAGTGTAGTTATTGTAAAAGTCTTGGACATACTCATGGAATATGCTATTCTTTGCATGGTCGACCATCCAAAAATGCTCATATTGCTCAGTCTAATACCACATGTGATCAACACGTATATTTTTTTGACAAGGAATAATGAGTATCTTCAGTATCAAGCAAGTAACCATATATTTCTACCAATAGCCTCAATTGCAAAATCTCCTACCTTTGGATCATGGGTTGTGGACTCAGGTGCTTCTGACCATATTTCTGGTGACAAATCACTTCTGTCTGATATTGTTTATTCACAATATCTTTCTGCTATTACTTTAGCTAATGGAATTCGAACAAAGCTAAAAGGAGTTAGACAAGCCATACCCTTATCTTCTGTCACTCTAGACTCTGTTCTTCATGTCCCTAGTTGTTGTTTTAATCTTGCAACTATTAGTCGTTTGACACGTGCCTTTAATTGTAGTATAACTTTTTTTGATGATTCTTTTCTAATGCAGGACCGCAAAATGAGATAGACAATTAGCATAGGACATGAATCACAGGGCCTTTACCATCTTAACTCTTCAAATTCCTTCATAGCATGCTCCACTACAGATCCTCCCGACCTTATTCACAAACGTTTGGGATATCTTAGTCTATCTAAGCTACAAAAGATGGTGCCTAGTTTGTCTAGTCTATCCACATTAGATTGTGAGTCGTGTCAACTTGGGAAACACACCCGTGCTATTTTTTCATGTAGTATTGAGAGTCGCTCAGAGTCTATTTTCTTATTAGTTTATTTTGATATTTGAGGTCCTAGTTGAGTTAGTTCACCATTAGGATTTCATTACTTTGTTACTTTCATCGATGATTTTTCAAGATGTACTTGGTTTACTTAATGAAAGATCGTTTTGAGTTATTCTCTATATTCAAAAGTTTTTATCCTAAAATACAAAATCAATTTGGTGTTTCTATTCGTGCTTTTCATAGTGATAATGCCTTAGAATGCTTATCCTTCCAGTTTTAGGAGTTCATGACTCATCAAGGAATCATTCACCAAATATCATGTCCATACACCCCTCAATAGAATGGTATAGCAGAAAGGAAAAATAGGCATCTCATTAAGACTGCTCGTACTCTTCTCAATGAATCCCATGTTCCACTACATTTTTGGGTCGATGCGGTCCTCGCATCTCGCATCTCATTAATAGAGTGCCATCATCTTCGATCCAGAATAAGGTTCCCCATTCCATACTATTTCCTCAGTCATATCTCTTACTCTATCCCTCCTCGTGTTTTCAGGAGCATATGTTTTGTTCATAACTTAGCCTCAGGAAAAGATAAATTAGCCCCTCGTGCTCTCAAATGTGTCTTCCTTGGTTATTCTTAAGTTCAAAAAGGGTACCGATGCTATTCACCTAATCTAGGTCGTTACCTTATGTCCGCTGATATCACATTCTTTGAATCTCAATCTTTCTATATATCTTCTGATTATCTTAATATCTCTGAGGTTTTACACATACCTCCAGTCTTACCCATACCAATCTTTGAGGAATCTATGGTTACTTCTCTATCTCCAGCTACAGTGCCACCACTTTTGGCTTATCACCACCGCACATATCTAGTATCAGTCCCAGATGATTCATGTCCTGCGCCTGATGCTTTCCCTACTACGAACCTACCTCTTTCTAGTCAATCAATTGCACTTTAAAAAGGTATAAGATTCACTCGTAATGATAACCCACATTATACTTTCTTGAGTTATCATCATTTGTTATCACCCCGTTATGCTTTTGTATCATCTTTGTCCTCTATTTTCATTCCTAAGACTACAGGTGAAATACTTTCCCATTTAGGATGGAACAGGCTATGATTGATGAGATATCTGCTTTATATACGAGTGGTACTGGGGAGCTTGTTTCCCTTTTTGTAGGTAAACCTACTGTTGGTTGTCATTGGGTTTATATAGTCAAAGATGGTACAGATGGTCAGGTTGATCGGTTGAAGGCTTGCCTTGTTGCCCAAGGATATACACAAATATTTGGGCTTGATTATAGTGACATTTTCTCTCCCGTTGCTAAAATAGCATCTATCCATTTTTTTCTCTCTATGGCTGCTATTCGTCAATGGCCTCTTTATCAGTTGGACATTAAGAATGCTTTTCTGCATGGTGATCTTAAGAAAGAAGTTTGTATGGTGCAACCACCTAGTTTTGTTGCTCAGGGGGAGTCTAGTAGCCTTGTATGTTGATTGCGCAAGTTACTCTATGTTTTGAAACAATCTCCTCAAGCTTAGGTCAGAAAGTTTAGCACAGTTATTCAGGAGTTTGGCATGATTCATAGTGGAGTTAATCATTCAGTGTTTTACTGCCATTCTGAACCAAATCTGTGTATATAGTTGGTGGTTTACATTGACGATATTATTATCACCAGCAATGATCAAGATGGTATCACTAACTTGAACCAATATCTCTTTCAGCATTTCCAAACTAATGACCTAAGCAGATTGAAATACTTTCTAGGTATTGAGGTTGCTCAGTCCAGCTCAGGTATTATTATTTCTCAATGCAAGTATGCTTCAGATATTTTTGAGGAAACAAGAATGATGGGATGTCGACCCATTGACACTCCTATGGATCTAAATTCTAAACTTCTGCCAGGATAGGGGAAGCCACTCATGATCCTTAAAGGTATAGGTGATTGGTTGGAAAGTTGAATTATCTCAAAGCGATTAGACCTGACATCTCTTTTCCTGTGAGTGTTGTAAGTCAGTTTATGACTTCCTCTGTGATAGTCATTGGGATGCAGTTGTTCGAATTTTGTGATATATAAATTCATCTCTAGGTAAAGGACTACTTTTTAAGGATCGAGGCCATGAATATGTCATTAGATATAAAGATGCTAATTGGGCAGGATCACCCTCTGATAGACGTTCTATATCTGGATATTGTGTTTTAGTAGGAGGTAATTTGGTGTCCTGGAAGAGTAAGAAACAAAGTGTGGTTGCTCGATCTAGTGCCGAAGCAGAATATCGAGCAATGGCTGCAAAAACTTGCGAGCTAGTTTGGATCAAGCAATTGCTGAGAGAATTAAAATTTAGAGAAACTGGTAAGATGGAATTTGTATGTGATAATTAGGCAGCCCTTCATATTGCATCTAATCTAGTGTTCCATGAGAGGACCAAGCACATAGAGATTGATTGTCACTTTGTCAGAGAAAAGATAGTCTCGGGAGATATTGTTACAAAATTTGTGAAGTCAAGTGATCAACTTACAGATATCTTCACCAAGTCCCTCATCAGTCCTCGTATTAGTTACATTTGTAACAAGCTTGGTATATATGACTTGTATGCACCAGCTTAAGGGGAGTGTTAGAATATGAATAGGAATAACATATTGAATTCTACTTAGAAAGGGATTGTAACGTAGTGTCCTATTAGGAATAGAATTGGAATGTAGTGTCTATAAATAGGGTCTTAATGTAATAATTTAGATACAACAATTCATTAATATTTTCTCTCATATTTTTCACACTTGGTATTGTGGCAATGCATAATCTTGAGCTTGAGTAGTTGGACGTCGAAACTGCATTCTTACATGGAGAACTTGAGGACGAAGAAGTGCAGGGGGCCAAAGTTTAAAATATTGAGTTTCACTGAGTTTACGTGTTTAGTTGGCAAAGTAGTAAGTAGAAGGGTCCAGCTGACAAACGAATCCAAGTACAAGGATTTTCAGGTCATTCTGCCTTTTTATATTTTTATTTCCTTCTGTAATTCTTGTTTTTACTTCCCTTTCTTTTTGGTATTCCTATTAGCATTGATGTTACGAGGAAATGGAAGCCTCTAGTCTAATTTTATCTGGAATTAGTTCACCATTTTTTCGTGTTATGTGTTTCCTTCTATTTTTACCTTATCTTATTTTTACTCACTGTTGTTTTTATTGTCATTTTTTTTGTTTTGTCACAGAATCTAAAGTAATTCTTGTTTGCATTACTTCAGTTTTTGTATTTGACCTCTCCTAAAAAAGATCTTGATCTATACTAGAGATGTCCTTTTATGTTCATAACTTTTTGAACATATTCTTATTTGTTGTTTCGTCTTTCCCTTTCCTTGAATTTCTTCTTTTTGTTGCTATTATGAATTGTTCTTCTTCTGCTAAGAAATTTGTTGCTCAAAACTTTATTCCACTCATAATTTATAAGATTCAGATTTCAAGTTTTCCTTTTCTTTTGTATTGTCCACTCTGGTGTTTGAAGCTGGCTGATAATCTATCTTTTCATCTATCGTTGCAAAGAGTTGCTAGCTAGTCAATACTTTGTTATCCCTTTCATTTTTATAATGAATTAGTCTTGTTATGTCTTTGACTAGCTTGGTATTATTTTGATAAACACTCTGTTATATTTCTTTGCATTCGATTCATTCTAAGTTCAAATAAATCTTTTGCCACTATATTGTTCTATTTTGATAAGTTTTGTTGAGGGTTACCGATGTGCCTTCAAAATAAATGCTTCTGATGTCTTTTACTTTAAAGTTTACAATGTTCTTACGTTGTTCTTATATACTTTAATAGTAGGATATTATTTTGTAGGTTTTAGATGTCAAAATAGCCAAAAGGAGGAAAATATCGAAACTATGAGAAAATAGGTGATCTATGGTCAAACAGATCAAACCACAGACTGCAAATTAGGTCATGAAAAATATTTAGAGAGCACCTCAATAAGACCTTGCAGAGATGGTCAAGTCACGAGGCAAAGTATGACGGTAAATTTCATTATGCACAATACATGAAAGAAGATCAAACTATCAAAGAAACCTATGGTTGGACTTACAGACTGTTAATTAATTCACAGGTTGCAAGTCAAGGTACGACCGTGAATTAGGCCTCATATTATTTGGTAGAGCAATTTTTTATTTTAAGATTTCAACCTTGTGGGCCATTATAATTGTCCTATTAGTTTTTTTTTTGGGTAAAAGATCGACAAGTTAGTTTGTGGTAGCTGTTTTGGACATTGGTTGAGAGTTTTTGGACACATTCCATGGTTTTCTTTCTAATTTCTTGAACAAGAACATCATTATTCTTTCAATTGTTAATATTCAAAGTAAGTTTTTAAATTTCTTTAAATTATATTATTATTTATTATTTTCTTTTCAATATGAGTAGTTAAATCCTCTACTGAGTTTGTAAAGTTTAGAAGGTTTTTGTGTGTTTCATGATATTAGAGTAGTAATGTAATGATTTTATTTTTGATGGTTTTGTGAAATATTCATCTCTTTGTGATTTGACTGTTTACTCCCTTGTGGTTGAATTATGGTATTTATGGGGTATGAGAAAAATTAACACGATTTTTAATGTATTATGGTGTGATTTATGCGAGATTGTTGTTTTGGTGGTGTTAAAGACTTATTAGTTGACTTTGATTCGTTTATTGATTATGCATCGAATGGCAAAGAGGACTGCACCATCAAATTTAAAACTTTAATTCTAGGTTGGTAATATTGTTAGTATGGTTTTATGGCTTTTAAATTTCATTTCAACCCTCGATTTTGAAAATGTGTGAAATTAAATTTTTGGGTTCAACATTGTGCAAAATGATGTTTTTCAAAAATTTGATATTTCCATTTGAGTCCGAAATATCGAATTTGAGCTAGTAGCGGAGTTTGTTTGATTTTGTGGCCTTTAGATTTTATTTCGATCCTTGATTTGAAAATAGTGTAAATAGGGTCACGGGGGTCAATTTTATGATAATGAACTTTTTTTCATAAATTTGAAGATTTAATTAGATTCGGAACGTATTTTACAATCAAAATTCACTATTGGATCATGTTGATAAGGTTCCGAATGAGTTTTGGGGGGTCAAAAACAAGTTTTAGAGGTTGCTGGTACTGGTGTGGGCGCTAAAGCATCTGGCCGATTGCCTTAGCGGTCTTTGACCATTTGACCAGGTCGCATTAGTGGTCAAAGTGCCACTTTAGCGGCCATCGCTGATGGTTAAGACCCCAATCAAACCTATTTCATATTTTTGACATTTTGGGAGCATAGGGAGCTTCGATTTTGATGATTTTTGATTCATTTTCCTTGTAGAATAATCGTCTATCTAATTAGAACTCTATTTTACAAATTTCCCTAGAGCTTTTATTTTATTTTTCATGATTTTTACCCACGTTTAGAATCAAAACTCACTTTCCACTATTTTTGGGGCTTGGGTGCTCAGATTTGGACGATTCTAAAGGAGTTTTTGAGATTTCTTCCATAAGTAAGTTTCTAATATTATAATTACCATTTTTTTGTCTCAATTTTATTTTCAAAGCACCTTCAAATTCTTGATTTTTAAAATGGGTTTTTGGGTGGTTTTTGCTGGTAAAGCTTGAAAATGTGTTTTCTTGGATTTGAATCTTTTTTTTACTTTTTTTTTGCATGGGTTTTCAGTAGTAGACTCCTCTGAGTTTGGGTAACATGTTGCTAAAATAAAATTATGATTTTACCTATCTTTTTAAAAATCCATTTTTGGAGTTCGTTTGACACCGACTCGAAAATAGGAAATATGAGTATCGTTGGCTTTGTTTTGATGTGTAGATTTTGTATTTGTATATTTTAGTTGATTTTGGATCTGTTCGTAGGGGAAAATCTTTGGATTAAAGGCTTTTGGGACCAATTTTCTACATTTGAGATAGGTTATGACTTAACTTTCTCCAGACTGGGTTGGGTAGTTAATAATAATGTAAAAACATGCTTAGTATGGGGTTGTATCGTAGAAAAAGTTTTTAGGAGATTTATGTGCCCGTGTGGGGCCTATGTGAATAATATTTGGTGGTTTTTAAGACATTATTTACTATGTGTGACTGTGCGGGCTCCTTATATGATGTTCTTGGCCTGGTATTGATATATGTATATTTGGTTGCACTCTTTTGGTGGAAAAAGCCTAGATTTTGGGATTTATATGGTATTAATGACACTTTCTTGCATGTTTCACTTTATGGTTTTTTGGATTATATTAGATCATGGATGATTGGTTATTTAAGTAGTATATTGACTCACATGGTTGGAATATTTGTTGGATTGGATTTTCTCATTTTGTTTGGTTGTGGGCATTACATCTTCATATCATATTCATTAATGAAGCATTGTTACCAGCATGGAAATACTAGAAACACTGACTTTGCTGATAGAAAATGTGACATTTTTAAAACCCTCTACCGATGTATATACAAAAGAGGAGGTATGGATATTGATATTGGAAATTTGTTGTGTACAGGTTGACGAACTCTGCATGAATCCTACGTCGGGAAGATTTAGCTCTATAGGTATATACAGAGGTTATGCGATGACCTCGTGCATCACATCATCATCATCATCATCATCTTCATTGCACTTCATATATTATGCTTATGCTGTGATTTTGTTTCTGTTTTTGACTTGATATCTACCATCTGTTCTATCTTCTTATACTTGTATTTGATGTACATGTATATTTATTCTTCTTTTCTCTGCATGTAGTTTTTATATGTGTATATATTAGAACTATTAATGAAGACGATGTGGGCTACCATTTGGAACATTTTCTGATTGCAGGTAATGTGCCCATAGTTTGTGTTTATATACTTTATTTTCTACATTACTAAGTTGGTCTATGATACATACTGAGTATAGGTGGACCTTACTCATCCCTATTGCACCTTTTTGGTTCAAATCCAGGTACGAATGCACCACACAATAACTGATTTTAGCGCTATTTAGAGTATATTTGAGGTAGCAATTGATCTAGGCTTTTAGAGTCGATCTACTGCCTCTTCCTACCTATTACATGTCTTATTTTGTATTCAGAGACAAAGTTTTGATCCTTCTTGCACTATTATTATATCTTTTGACATTCGAGATGTATTTAGTAGTTCTTACACTGTGACACCAGGTTTTTGGAGTTTGTTTAGTTTCTTTGATTATATTTCTGCTATTATCATATTTGTATGGATTGACTTTGCTCTAGTAGCCTTGTCTTGGAATTTTGTATTGATTTCCCTTGTTATATCAGTTTGGGTTATAGGCTTACTTGTCAAGGCTTGCCGAACAAGTTCATCATGACTCTTGGTATTGTGCCATGATAAATTGGTATCAGAGTAACCAGGTTTTCATTGGTCTTGTTAGTGTAAGAACATGATGTCTAGTAGAGTCTCGCGGATCGATATGTAGACGTCCGTATCTATCTTTGAGAGGATATAAGAAATCTTTAGGAAACTTCACTTATTTCATTCTATATCATGCGGATCTTTCATACCTCATGTTCTAAATAGTGTTTCACTCTTTTCTGCGCTGACATCTAAGTATGGTATTTTGAAATCTAGAGTTTATTCATCTTTTTTGTTGCCTCTTATTGTTGCGAGTATAGTCATATTTTTTAAGGATCAAAAGAGGTTTGAGAGATTAACTCATTTGGGTCCTCTTAGGTTCAGTGGTGCTATAGGCGAGAATGCTTATACTACTTATCGGTTGAGAGATACAACATAAAAAGTTGCATAACCTTAGTTTGCTTGAGTTGCATGGGGTTGCTTATACTACTTATTAGTTGAGAGATGCAACCATAGATTGGTGGAGGTCACTTATTTGGTGCCGACCTCTTGGTTCGCTGGAGATGAATTGGGATCAGTTTACAAAGGCCTTTTGGATAGATTTGTGCCCTTCACTTTGAGGGATCAGATGAGAGATGAGTTTGATCACTGGGAGCAGGGACCCATGACCATTGCAAAGTATGAGGCACATTTCCATACTTTGTCCAGATATTCTTATTCTAGTATTGCCACTGAGTCTGAGAAGATTCATAAGTTCATGAAGGGGTTGGATATTTATCTTCAACTAGCTATGAATTATATGGTAGTGTTTGGAGCATTGTTTTAGAATATTATGGATCATTCTAAGATGACTAAGTCTATTCTTCAAGCATCTTAAGGAGGAGCCAAGAAGATGAACCTTTAGAGCGAGTTCAGAGATCACACTCCTCGAGGCAGAGATTCTAGAGTCCTTCACAGATATCATGGTAGATCCATAACGGCAGCCTTTTAGAGTTTATATAGTGGGTCTTCTAGTTCAGTATATTCGGGTTGTTATCCTAGATTAGTCATACCTCCTTCCTTTGATCCGAGTCACAAGGTTTGCTTTGTATGTGATGAGATCAGTCATATAGGAAAGATTGTCCCTGCCATATTTTCAAAGCTCTTTTATCACCCATGAAAGGTAGAGTTTCCTATTGGGGTACACATGGCAGAAGTAGTAGTGCCCATGGTAGTGGTCGAGGGACTGCCTAGGTGGTGGACAGGGTCAGTGCTATGCTATACCCATCAGGCCAAAGGCAAAGGCTTCCAATGCTTTCATCGTAGGTATCGTCCCTATTTATTTCCAATTTGCATCTATGTTGTTTGAGTTGGAGTCAACTTTCTCCCATGTGTCTGTATATTTTGCTTTGGGTTTTGATTTTGCTTGTGAGCCTCTTGATGTTCCTAATCGTGTATCTACCCCTGTAAGAGACTCTTTAGTGATGGATCGGTGTACCAATCTTGTGTTATGACTTTTGCTGAGATTGAGACATGAGTAAATCTGATTGTCCTTGATATGATAGATTTTAATGTCTTCTTGGGTATGGATTGGTTAGCTCCTTATAGTTCTGTCCAGGATTTTTATGCTATGATAGTGACCTAAGCTTCACCGGGTGTGCCGAGGATAGCTTAAAAGGGTGTGCTTCATTCGGGTCCTAAGAGAGTTATATCTTTGCTTTAGGCTTGCCGTTTGGTAGAAAGGGAGTGTTTGTTTTATTTGGCTCATATTCATGATACTAGTGCTGCTTAACCTCTTTCCTTAGATTTTGTTCGTGTTGTCCATAAGCTCTTGGATGTTTTTCCTTGGATTTTCCTGGTATGCCTCCAGATCATGATATTGACTTTGCTATTGATTTGAGTCAGGCACTAAGCCTATTTTTATTTCTCCTTATAGGATGGCCCTAACAGAGTTAAAAGAATTGAAGGATCAGTTGCAGTAGTTATTAGATAAGGGATTTATTTGACTATCACTTTAGGGTGCGTCTGTCTTATTTGTGAAAAAAAAAGGATGGGTTGATGCGCTTGTGTATTGATTATCGACAGTTGAACAAAGTTACACTTAAGAATAAGTACCCTCTTCCTCATATAGATGATTTTTTTTACTAGCTTCAAGGTGCTTCTATCTTTTTGATGATTGATTTGAGATTCGGGTATCACTAGTTGAGGATTAGAGCTGTGGATATCCTAAAGACTACTTTTTAAAAATGGTACGGTCATTATGAGTTTGAGTCATGTCCTTCTGGTTGACCAATGCCCCAACAACATTCATGGAGTTGATGAACTGTGTTTTTTTGACCGTAACTCGACTCTTTTGTTATTTTATTTATAGATTATATCTTGGTCTATTTTAAGAGTGAGGGTAATCATGATGAGCATTTTAGGATTGTGCTTCAAAGATTAATGGATGAGAAGTTGTACACTAAGTTCTGAGCCCGTATCCCTTGATACCTATTTTGAGCCCGTATTGTCTATTTTCTTGTACACCTTTCACCTTTCTATTTGTGTTACATTGAACCTATTTTGGCTTTGGTCCTCCTTGGAGATTGTGCACCTTAACTCAGGCAAATTTCCTAAGTTAAGGGTGGCTATTATCGGGGTATGTAATATGAAATAGGTATAAATAAGGGTAAAATAAGAGAAAAAAGTAAGGCTGGGTATGGTAGAAAAAGCAAAGGAATGAAAAAAAAACAAAGAATCAAAGAAACCACACCAAACTTGAATGTGCAATAAAAGAATAAAAAGGGAGAAATAAGGGTGGAATAAAAGAGAATTGATTGATATGTAGACCAAAAGTAAGTTAGTGCCAAGGAGGCTTAGTCACTAAAAATGACAATATGTACCATAACAGTCCCTAAGCCTACATTACAAGTCGAGTAAAGTCCTATAGTGATCTTAACCAGACTTTCTGAAAGCTAAGGGTAAGAAAATAAATGCAAGCCTATGGTATTTGATGCACATTTTTGGAACTTCTCTTGTGTGTTAGAGTGTCTCTTGATACATCCCTGCAATGACATGTATAATTCTATTGAGTGATTAGGACTTTTTTTATGTGAGGGCAGATGGGTTGTGTTGCCAGCTGCTTAATTTTTTGGGTAGTGAACTTGTACATATGCATGTTATTTGTTGCTAATGTAATGCCATAGCTTGATTCCTTGGTGTTACATCATTGCGCTTCATAGATACGCATAGTTGGTTTTAAAGTATTGAACTGGGAGAGGGTAATGTGTTCTGAGCTAAATTTGATGATTGACGACCATAGGTATCTTAGGTTTCTCTTGGTTAAGCATCATCATATTGTTTTGTTATGTTTTGTTGCTTGAGGATATGTAATGTTCTAAGTTGAGGGTCTTGATGTTCCATGGTTTCATGGTACTTTTGATGCTTAAACTTGGAGAATATGCATGTACTTAAGGTTATTTTGTTGGATTTGATGTGTTTTTGGAGTGATTTTCAGTAAACTAGGTGTTGGAAGCTAGCCGGAAGAAAAGTTAAAAGATGACCACTTACTTTGGCACCTATGTCCCATAGGTACCACCTATTGGGAATAGGTGGGTCCATAGGTATCATAAAACAATATCCAATGAACAAATTTTGGAGGAATACCTACGGCCCCCACCTAAGGGGCGGAGGTACCACCTACGCCCCATAGGTGGGTCCGTAGGTGTTCACCGGCACACTTTTCCTGGATCGTTTTGAAATGATCTATTGGGCTTTCCATGTATCCTACACATACTCCTATGATGTTTTTAGTCATTATTATGTACGTTTAGTCAAGTTTTCCTCTTTTGTTTAGGATTTGAATTATGATAATCTATAAATATATTTTTTTTTCTTATCTTAGTTGATAGCCTAGATAGGTCCAGGCTAAGTTTTTATCATTCACATACATCTTTTGATTCTATGTATTGTGGTTTTTTTGATCTTGGTCTTCTTAATGGGTGCACACGTTAGGATCCCACCAATATATTGCTACTTACTTCACAAGAGGCATAGAGATTAGGAAAAGATAATCATAATACTGATTAGGAGTTAATTGCCAAAATAAGCTAATCTACACCATCTACTTAAGACGATTAACTTTCACCAAATAACTTGAGACTCAAAACATAATAGTTAAACTGTGATCCAGGATAAGGGTAGTAAGGTGACACTGTAACAACCTTAATGAATTTCGAGGATTTTATTTTTGGCTCTCCCGTGTTTGAAACATTAATTTTTGACTTAAATTGTGTTTAGGCACGTGAGTGGGGGGTATCCCGGGAGAGTTTTAGAATTTTTAGATGGGATTCAGAGTGATTTTGGACCTCGGAGGTAGTGAGCCTCCATGATATCACTGTGTCACGGAGGCTACACTTCATGATAGGTAGCATAGCATAGTGGTTAGCCTCCGTTATAAGGTCCGTGCCAAGCTGCTATGTAAAATTTATGCAGTTTTTGCTTTGTTTAAATGGGATGAAGGGTATTGGGGTATTTTCACCTATGTACGACCCTTAGGCATAATACAGCCTATTTTTTTCAGTTTTAAGAGACAAAAAATCCCTAATTCCACTCTCAAACTCAAAACTCCCAAAAAAGCCTAAGGATTTTATCGTATGTTTATCTTTCGAGTTTCAAGCTTTGAATTACTTTCTAAATCTCGTGTGTCTAAGACATGTACCTCTTTCCCTATACTTGTATTTTCTTAATAGAATGAAAATTGGTTTATTATTCATGGTTTTGATGTTGGGTTTTGAACTATGGATTGAGGGTTTTGGATATAAATTATTTGAATATTTTCTCATGATTACAATTGAACTACTATGCTTTACATTGTTGATTTATACACTCATTGAGATGCATTAGAATGGTGAATGGAATAGGGGTACAATGAATTTCCCAAGATTGTAAAACATGCTAATAAGGGTACAAAGAAATCCCCAAACAATTGGTTTTGTTATGGAAATTGGTAATAACCTCAGCCCACTTGCACAATTGGTTTTGGAATGTGAATTATCATTTGGTTTGGCTATTCACTTTGAAACTAATGCATTTCATAAATAGTTAAATGGATAAGAATAATCTTGAAAACCTTGAGGGGTATAAAAGAAGCCCCCGAGTGATTTTAATAATGGAGTTTATGGGGTACGAAGGAATCCCCTAAGCGTTGGCTTGACATTACTTGCAAGCTATAGTCGGTATGATGATACCATTTAATGCTGCCTTAATAATTGACTCTTGAAATTGGTGGATATATTGTGTGTTAAATATTTTAATTTAGGCTTAATGGGGGTTGTGTTAGTTGGTCGTAAAGGTGTGAGTCCAAAGAACTGATACTAGAAACTTATGTTTGCTGACATGAGGGATGATGTTGATGACCATGTGCTTGTGGGGTACAAAAGAATCTCCCAAGTACATATATATATATATAATTGTATCATATTGGCGAAGGGTACGTCGGAATCCCAGGCCTTTCCTGGCACCTCTAATTCGTGTGGCTAACATGTACTGGGGCCCTTTCAGTAAGGGGAGCTAAACCCATATAGCCCGTGGGTGCCTGTTTATGACGGTTGAGCTACACAGTCGAGGTTAAGGTTTTAAAGTTCATGCTAAGACCCGTTCCATTTCCTGGCATGGTATATATATATGTGATGTTGTGCACTGGTTTTAATGATTTCTGTATTATATATCATCATATTATTTTATCCTTTATCCTTAAGTTACATGCCAGTGCTTCAATCGCTAACCATCTTCAGACGCCGTATCCCCATGTGATGTATGAACTAGCCATACTTTTACTCTTTCTGCACAGTGACTACGTGATTATAGGATAACTCGTGAGTCAACTGAAGTGGTGATCTTTATTTATTTGGAAGATCCTATTTTATCCTTTGCGTTTCTTTATATTTTGACTCTTTCTTTTGGATTCGTTTTTGGCTATGGTCGGGGTCATGTCCCAATCAGACTATCTTTGGTTTTGTTAGAGGCTTAGAGGACATTACTGTGGACTTGGGATTGGTTATTGAATTCTTAGACTTCTTTTGAGTCATACTATATTTTATTTTATGTTTGGAGTTTTGCTATTATATTATATTTTGTTTTGGTTGACTAGGCGAAGGGGGAGGTCTCCTATTATCGAGGGACTTGAGATACCCATCATGGCTAGTCCCTGTTCGGGTCGTGACAAAGTTGGTATCAGAGCCTAGGTTCATGGTCATTTAGGTGTCCACAAAGCCATGTCAAGTAGAGTCTCTTTCTGTGCGTGTAGCGCGCCGCGCTAATAAGGGAGAGGCTATAAGGCATTTAGGAATGTTTTCCTTTCTCGTTTTCTTATCTTTGGGCTATAGAGTCTAAGGACTTTAATTTCTCTAACTCCTATTTATTCTCCTTTCAAATCATGCCTCCCAGACGATCTGAAGCTCATGGAAACTCATCTATCCCACCTGAGGACAATATGGCCAGATCTCGTCCAACTTATGGGGTACGAACCCGGTCAAGGGTCGCTTTTTTTGATTTCCCCCATTGAGTTCCACCTATCTCCACTGATCTTTCTCCAGCTGGTGACACTCATACTAGTCACCTCAGGGAGATATTACTAATGCTGAGTTTTGCTAATCCATTCACATATTGACCAAGTTGGTGACATCTCAATCATGTTAGATGGGTTTTGCTGGTATTGCTGGGAGTTCATTTGAGGCCACTAGAGTTGACCAGTTTATGAGGTTGAGCCCTCTTTCACTGGTACTAAGGCTGATTAGGATACTCAAGGTTTTATAGATGAGATGGAGAAGATCTTCTAAGTTATGCTTGCTACTGATGTAGATGGTATAGAATTCGCTGCTTAGAAGTTGAAGGATATAGCATACTAATGGTATGAAGAGTGGGAGCAGCTTAGGGGTGATGATACTGAGTTCTCTTTATGGGATGACTTCTCTAGTCCTTTTCTTGATCTCTTCTTTCCTTAGGAGTTAGGAGAGGCCAAAACTGAGGAGTTTGTGAACTTAATGCAAGGCAGGATAATGGTGAAGGAATATACCTTGAAGTTGTACCAGTTATCGTGATATGCTCTTGAGCTAGTGTCTAGCATGAGGGATAGAATAAGGAAATTTGCTTCTGATTTGTCTCATAAATTGATTTTAGAGAGCAAGGTTGCCTTGTTTAGCAAAGATATGGATATTTCTCGACTTGTGGTTTATATGCAATAGGTTGAAAACAAAAATAAAAAACAATCAAAGATGGGGAGGAGAGGCAGATTAAGAAGTTTTAGTATTCAGATTAGGGAGGAGGTCAGGAACAGAGTGGTAGGGATGGTGGAAAATAATCTAAGAAGAGGTAGGGAAACTCTGGTTCCTATTCAATGACTAGTGCACCTTATTTAAAGCCATTTAGAGATCGTTGTTTTTAGAGTGGTGATGGTTTAAGGAAATAGGGTGCCAAATCTCATGCCAGTGGGGGCTTAGTCAGCTCCATTATATCCTTCTTGCAGACTTTGTGGAGGGTTGCATCATGGTTTCTGTGGTAAAGAGAGGAACAAGTGTTTTAATTATAGACAGCCGAGAGATATGCGGAGGGATTATCGTTTGGCTAAGGTTTCTTTAGGGGAAAATAAAGTTTTGGTTACCACATCATTAGATTCTGTACCAAAGGATGCCACTTCTAGTACCGGCACTGGCTAAAATCACTTAAATGCTCTTACTACCTATTAGGAGTCTGAGGCATCTCCTGACGTTGTCACTAGTATGTTAAAACTCTTCTCTCATAATGTATATTGTTTAATTGATCTGGGGTCTACCCTTTCTTATGTGACCCTATTTGTGGCTGTGCATTTTGGTTTCACTATTGAGTGTATTTTAGACCTCTTTTCTATTTCTACCCCAGTGGGTGATTCAGTGGTTGCTAGAAGGGTCTATAGGGGTTGTGTAGTATCTATTGGTGGTAGGGAAACTTTGGTGGATTTGATCGAATTAGACATACTAGATTTTGATATCATATTAGGGATGGATTGGTTGCATTTGTGCTATGCCTTTTTAGACTATCAGACCCATAATTCATTTTTAAATTCCCTAATGATCCGATTATTGAGTGGGAAAGGAGTTCCCTAGTGCCTAAGGGAAGGTTCATATCATATCTTAGAGCCCAAAAATATATTTCCAATGGGTGTCTATATCATTTGGTTTAGTTTAAAGATTCTAACTCGAAGGGTCTTTCTTTATAATTCCCGTGGTAAATAAATTTTTTGAGGTTTTCCTTGATGATCTTCTGGGCATCCCTCCCGATTGGGAAATTGAGTTTAGGATCGATCTTCTTCCAAACACTCGTCCTATCTCTATCCCTCCCTATAGAATGGGTCTAGCTGAATTGTAGGAGCTTAAGGAGCCATTGAAAGATCTTCTTGACAAGGGTTATATCCGCCCTAGTATATATCCATGGATTGCTCCCATTTTTTTTTGCATAAGAAGGATGGTTCTCTTCGGATGTGTATTGATTACCGTTAGTTGAATAAGGCGACAGTGAAGAATAAGTACACTTTTCCTAGAATTGATGACTGTTGGACCAACTTCAAGGTGCTTAGTATTTCTCAAAGGTTGAGCTTCAATCGGGTTATCATTAGTTAAATATTAGAGAAGAGGATATCCCTAAGACTGCCTTTCATACTCGATATAGATATTTTGAGTTATTGATCATGTCTTTTGGGTTGACCAATGCCCAATGACATTTATAGATCTCATGAATTGGGTATTTTGTTAGTTTTTGGACTTGTTCGTGATTGTATTTATAGATGATATTCTAGTATATTCAAAGGTGAGGTGGATCATGCAGATCACCTCTATATTGTTTTGCAGACCCTAAAAGATCAATATTTGTATGCTATATTTTTAAAGTGTGAATTTTGGTTGGATGTTGTTACTTTTCTGGGTCATGTTATTTCTAGTAAAGGGATCATGGTGAATCTATAGAAAGTTGTGGTGGTTAATAAGTGGCCTAGACCTACGACAACAATCGATATCTGAAGCTTCTTGGGTTTAGCCAATTATTATGAGTTTGTGGAGAGCTTCTCGTCGATTGTTGTATCTTTGTCTAAGTTGACTCAGAAGAAGGTGAAGTTTCTATGGTCCGATGCTTGTGAGGGGAGTTTTGAGAAGTTGAAGGATAGATTGACTTCAGCTCCGATTTTGAACCTGCCTAAGGGTACTAATAGCTTCGTGGTTCATTGTGATGCGTCTCGTGTGGGACTTGGTTATGTGTTAATGTAGCATGGCAAGGTAGTAGCATATGCTTCTAGGTATTTGAAAGTTCACGAGAGGAATCATTCGACTCATATTTAGAGTTGTTGGCTATGGTGTTCACATTGAAGATTTGGTGACACATCAATATGGGGTCCATGTTGATATTTACTTGGATCATAAGAGCCTACAATATGTATTCACCTAGAAGGAGTTGAATGTCAGGCATAGGAGATGGCTTGAGTTTCTGAAGGACTATGATACGAGTCTCCACTATTACCTTGGTAAAGCTAACATGGTTTCTAATGCTTTTAGCAGGTTATCTATGGGGATCTTATCTCATGTGTCCTAGCTCATTATTTGGGGATGAATGATCCTAAGGGGGTATAATGTAACACCCTTAAAAATTTAAAGCATTTTATTTTTGGCTGTCCTGGGTTAGAAATATTGATTTTTGACTTAAAATATATTTAGGCATGTGAATGGGTGTCTCGGGAGAGTTCTAGAATTTTGGGATCGGGTTTGAGGTGATTTTGGAAATTGAAGGCAGTCAGCCTTTGAGATATCACCGTGTCATAGAGGCTACACTCTGCTATAGGAAGCGTGGTATGAAGGTTAGCCTCCACGATAAGGTTTGCGCCACACTGCTATGTAAAATCCATGTATTTTTTCCTTTGTTTACTTGGGATGAGGGGTATTGGGGTATTTTCACCTTTGTAAGACCTTTTCGCACAATATATCCTATTCCTTTCAATTATAAGAGATTAAAATTTCTGAATTCCACTCTCAAACTCAAAACCCCAAGAGAGCCTAAGGATTTCATTGTACGTTCATCTTTTGAGTTTCAAGCTCCAAACTAATTTTTGATTCTTGTGTGTCTCAGGCATGTACCTCTTTCCCTCTACTTGTATTTTCTTAATGGCATGAAAATTGGTTTATTATTCATGGTTTTGATGTTAAGTTTTGAACTAAGGGTTGAGGGTTTTGGATATAAATTATTTCAATATTTTCTCATGATTACTACTGAACTTTTATGCTTTACATTGTTGATTTATACACTAATTTGAGTACATGGGAATGGCGAATGGAATAGAGTACAATGGATTCCCTATGGTTGTAAAACATGGCAATAGGGGTAAAAAAGAATCCCCAAACAAGTAGTTTTGGTACGGAAATTGGTAATAACCTCAATCCACTTGCATAATTGGTTTTGGAATGTGAATTATCATTTGTTTTGGCAATTCTCATTGAAACTAATGCATTACATAAATGGTTAAATGGATATGAATGATCTTGAAAACCTTACGGGGTACGATGGAATCTCCCAAATGATTTTGATGATGGAGTCTGCGGGGTACGAAGAAATCCCCTAAGTGTTGGCTTAATGACATTGCTTGCAAGCTATAGTTGGTATGGCGATACCACTTAATAATGCCTTAATAATTGAATCTTGGAATTGGTGGATGGGTTGTGTGCAATGTTTTACTTTGGGCTTAATGGGGGATGTGTTAGCTGGCCGTGAAGGTGTGAGTTTAAAGAACTGATAATGAAAACTTATATTTACTGACACGAGAGGTAGTATTGATGACCAGGTGCTTGTGGGGTACAAAGGAATCCCCCAAGTGTATATATATATATAATTGTATCATGTTGGCGAAGGGTACATAGCAATCCCCAGCCTTCTATGGTACCTCTAGTTCGTATAGCTAATATGCACTGGGGCTTTTTCAGCAGGGGAGAGATGAACCCATGTAGCCTATGGGTGCCTGTTTATGACGGTTAAGCTACACATTCCAGGTTAAGGTTTTAAATTTCAGGATAAGCCCTGTTCTCTTTCCCAGCTTGTGATATATATATATATATATGTATGTATTTTATATGATGTTGTGTACTAGTTTTAATTGTTTCTGTATTATGGATCATGTCATTATTTTATCCTTTATCCATGAGTTACATGCTAGCACTCCAACCGCTAGGTGATCGTGGGATAACTCGTGAGTCAGACTAAAGTGGTGAGCTCCCATCCTTTGGAAGACCCTATTTCATGCTTTGGGTTTCCTTATTTTTTCTACTCTTTTCTCTAGATTTCTCTTTGGCTATGGTCGGGGGCATGTCCCGACTAGACTATCTTTGGTTTTTTAGAGGCTATGTTCGACATTACTGTAGACGTAGGATTGGTTGTTGAATTCTTAGACTTCTTTTGAGTCATACTTATCTCTCTTATTTTACCTTTGGAATTCCACTGTTAAATTATATTCTATTTTGGTTGACTAGGCGAAGGAGGTGGTCTTTGATCCTCGGTGGACTTAAGATACCTGTCACGACCAGGCCCTAGTTTGGGTTATGATAGACACCTTGAGACTCAAATGGTAAAGGGTGAAATCTATCACTGAATCCACTAGACAATTGATGATATATAACTTATCATATTCTGTAGGCAATGTATTGGAATAGTTCGACAGTGCACAATAAATCTAGGAGTTAGAAGTTAGGGGGAGTACAAGCCTAATGTTCTTCTTAGATTGATTATATCCTCAAACATCCAGTTCTTGTTACTTTTCACTGTTTCAGTAAATCCCTTCATTTACTTTTTTTTCTTCTTGGTGATTTCAACAAGTTCAGGCAAGATTTCTAATGTATTCCCTATTGGATCGACCCAAACCTAGTTGGGTTACTATATTTTGATAGCGACGGCTTTATCCTTCATTTGGAGGAATAGTTTAGGCGACATCAAGTTTTGGTTGTAGTCTGTCTCTTTCTTGGTGACTAAGGATGGTATTATAGTTGACCCACCCAAGATTACAATGGTTCGTGTTTGGGCTAGGGCTACTTCTCTTACTGAGATTCAGAATTTTGTTGGTTTAGTAGGTTACTATCGACGTTTTGTTGAGGGTTTTTCATCTATTGCGGCTCTATTGAAGAAGTTGACTTAGAATAAGATTTCCTTTTAGTGGTCTGATGCTTGTTAGGTGAACTTTCAAAAGATCAAGGATTTGTTCACTTCAACTTCTATCTTGACTTTACCTAAAGTGGGCATGGGTTTTACCATCTTTTGTGATACTTTTGATGTTGCATTAGGTGCTGTGTTAATGTAGGAGGGTAAGGTGATTGTGTATGCTTCTCATCAGTTGAAGCCCTATAGAGGAATTACCCTACCCATGATTTGGAGTTGTGTGCGGTTATTTCTTCCTTGAAGTTGTGGAGGCACTACTTGTATGGAGTCTATTGTGAGATTTTCCTGAATCATCGTAGCTTTCAGTATTTCTTCACCCAGTGAGATCTTAATATGAGGTTGCATTGTTGGCTTGAGTTTCTTAAGTATTATAATCTAACTATTCTCTATCATATGGGTAAAGCTAATGTTGTTGAGGATACTGATAACGCTCAATTTACACACCAATTTAAGTGCAAGGCGATCGTTGTTAATATATTTACCCAACTAAGAGTTGGGGTTGAATCCACGAGGAATAATGTGAGTGACAATTGAGTGAATTCAAAATAAAATTTGCTCGCTAGGGTCAAACCTATGATACACAATGGTTTGGGGAGTTCAATCTTGTTGAATGTAAAGGCACTTCTTGGGCTTCTAAGGACTAATTCGAGACTAAGAATAATTAGAGTATAATCAATTAAAATGGATCTTGAGACTACGCTTTCCTAGGGGGAAGTTATTCATGGGAACATGATAATTCGATGCAAATTCTAATCGTTGATAATGTAGTAGTCTAGGTCTAAAGTCCTTGAGGCTAGTTCTTCAACAAAACCTCAAAGATTTCACTCGCTGACTCTTTCGATTACCTAATGAGTGTGTCAATTAAAGTCACCCAATACCTCAATTAGGTACCCTTATTTCTAGGATGGTACCCAAGGGATAGTCAGCCTCACATTTACCCTTATGTCTAAGATAGTGAAAATTAGCAGACTAAGCTCAATAATTGCCTACTTTTTCCTTGGTTTCCTCATCCCTCTTCCAAGGATGATAAGGGTTCCTAAAGTTCACCCAAACCCCTCTTTCAAGGATGGTTTGATCTTTCAAGAGTTTGGAATTTTCACCCATCAAACCCATTTGGGTATTTGGGGCTTCCACCCATAAATCCCAACAAATTTAGTCAAGCAATAAAAGAACCCATCACCAACAAACTAGACTATGCACATGTGAATCACAACCCACACATAATTTCACCCTATTCTAACATAATCCCAAGAGGAAGAACTAGCTATTCATAATGATAATAAACAAAAATAAGCCAAAATCTCCATTAAATTGATTCATAAAAAATAAAGAGAATGCAAACCACACTTTAAGTTTCAATGAATCCTCAATGGGATTTTCCAATTCTCCACTTAGAAGTCACTCTAATGTCTTCTTAGCTCAAGATTAGTACAAATTTAGCTCCAATCTCCAAGAAATTACAAAAACTCTAAACTAAGGATGGGAGGTAGGGTTGTAGAATGATGATTCCTTTTCAATTAGGGTTTTGAGCCTTTTTATGAGAATTAGGATCTGTAGTGTGGAGTGACAATTTTTCCCCTGGATGGAAATCCCACTATACCGCTATCGCGCAAAATTAGCTATGATCGGGGTCCCACAATTGCTGAAATATTCATGCAATTGCTGCCCTATGACGTTTTTGACTTACCGCAATCGTGGTACCTAAGTCCCAGTCTGTACGCTTTTCTAACTTTTGTACTTATCTCCCATTTTTGCTACTTTTTTAGCTCATTTTGCTTCTTTTCATCTCAGTATTTTTCTACCTGCAAAACATGGGAATTAGTGGATTTAAATCACAAAATAGTCTTATTCATACCTTTAGAATGTAGTAGCGTGTGCTAATTTAGATGTCAATAAGTGGTAAATTCACCACTCATTAGATACCTTGAGCTATAAGTCGACTAGCATGGGGTAGCTTGGCGCACCTTTTGATACAAGAGAGGCCATTGGCCTTAGAGATCCAATATTTGGTAAACCAGATTATTAGGCTTGGTATTGCGATACCTGGGTGTGTTTTGGCATTCGTGGATGCTAGGTCTTTTTTGATAAAGAAGATTCAGGCTCATCAGTTTGATAATGTTGGGTTGATAATGATTTGAGATAAGTTGTTGAGGGGTGAGTCTAAGGAAGCCTCACTTGATCCAAATGGAGTCTTAAGGATTGGTGGTCGAGTTTGTATACCGAGAGTGGGTAATTGAATTAGATTGATTTTGGAGGAGGCTCATTGTTCTAGGTATCCTATTTATCTAGGAGTGACTGAGATATATTGTGATTTGAGATAGTATTACTTGTGGGGTGGTATGAGGAATGATATAATATATTTTGTAGCTCATTGTCTATGTTGTCAATAGGTGAAGGCCAAGTATTTGAGACCTGGTGGTTTGCTTCAGAGGTTAATCATTCCCAAATGGAAATAGTAATAGATCGCTATGGACTTCGTGACTGGTTGTCTCGTGCTTCTAATGGTTTGGATAGTGTTTGCGTCTTCGTGGATTAGTTGACCAAATCTGCTTATTTGATTCCTGTTTAGGTTTCTTTCAATGCTAAGGGGTTGACCCATATCTAAATTTATGAGACAATGTATATTCATGGTGTGCTAGTTCCTATCATATTGAATCGAGGTTCAGTATTCACATATCTCTTTTGGATGACTCTTCAGGAGGATTTGGGTTCCTGGGTTGATCTTAGCACAACTTTTCATCCCCAAACCAATGGTCAGTCAGAGCAGAATATTTTAGTTTTGAGGATATGCTCCACGCTTGTGTGATGGACTTTGGTGTTCGGTGGAGCAACATCTAGCTTTGGCAGAGTTTACATATACTAATAGCCATTATTCTAGTATTGAGATGACTCATTTTGAGTATTTGTATGGTAAACGTTGTCCCTCTCATGTTGGTTGGTTTGAGGTTTTTGAGATTAGACCTTGAGGTACAGAGTTTCTTTATGAGTCCTTGGATAAATTTTGAATCATTCAAGATAGACTTCGAGTGGCTCAGAGTAGGCAGAAGTGCTATGCAGATCGTAGACTTTGTGCCTTGAGATTTAGTGTTTATGACCGTGTCTTGCTTCGTATGTCACCCATAAATGGTGTAATGCGGTTTGGGAAGAGGGGAAAGCTTAGCCCTAAGTATATCGGATATTTTAGATCCTTCGGACTATTGGGGGTGTGGTTTATAAGTACCACTGCCTCCAAATTTATCATCTTTTCATCCAGTTTTTCATGTTTCTATGCTTTGGTGTTACATTCTAGATGAGTCATGCCATTCTTTGGGATTTAGTCTAGTTAGATGAGCGACTATCTTTTGTTGAGAAGGTTGTCTCATACTAGCTAGAGATGGTAGATAGTTGTATTCTAGATTTATTCCGACGGTTAAGGTACAGTAGAAGCATTGATCGATAGATGAGTCTACTTGGGAGGTTGATTCTGATATGCGTAGTTGTTATCCCAGCTTTTCACTGGTTTAGGTATTTCTATTGCCTTTAGTTCGAGGAAGAACTAGATTTTAGGGTGTATGATGTAATGATTTAATTTTTGGTAATTTTTGTAAAATATTCATCTATGTGTGATTTGACCATTTTACCATTTCTTGTAGTTGCGTTATGGTATTTATGGGGTGTGGGGATCATTGGCATGGTTTTCAATGCTTTTCGATGTGATTTGTATGAAATTGTGGTTTTTGATGGTCTTAAAGGCTTATTATCAACTTTGATCAACTTTTATTGAACTGTATATCGAATGGAAAAACGACTGCACTAATAGATTCGAAACGTCGATTTTAGGTTGGTAACATGGTTGTTGTGATTTTATGGCTTTTATATCTCATTTCAACCCTTAGTTCAGAAAGTTGTGATATTGGGTTTTGGGGATCAACTTCTTGCAAACGATATTTTTTTCAAAAATCTAATATCACCATTAAATCCAAAATGTCGAATTTGGGCTAGTAATGTGGTTGGTTTGGTTTCATGGCTTTTAGATCTCATTTTGGCCCTTAGTTTTGAAATAGTGTAAAAAGGGTCCCGGGGGTAAATTTTATGATGATGATCTTTTTTCATAAATTTGATGATTCGATTCGATACGGAACGTGTTTTACAATCATAATTCACTATTGGATCATGTTCATAGGGTTTGAATGAGTTTTGAGGCTCAAAGACAAGTTTTGAAGGTTTCTAGTACTGGTGTGGGAGCTAAAGCGGCTGGTCTACCACTCTAGTGGCCTTTGGCCATTTAACCAGGCCACTCTAGCGGCCATCGCTGATGGTTAAGATCCAAATAAAACCTATTTCGTATTTTCCACATTTTGGGAGCTAGAAAGCTTCAATTTTGACAATTTTTGATGAATTTTCCTCGTACAATCATTGTTTATCAATTTAGAACTCTATTTTCCACATTTCCGAAGAACTTGTATTTTATTTTTGTAATTTTCACCTATGTTTATAATTAAAACCCCATTTTCACCATTTTTGGGGCTTAGGAGATCAGATTTTGACTATTTTAAAGGAATTTTTGAGATTTCTTCCTTGGATAACTTTCTAATCTTATAATTTTCATTTTTCTCACAATTTTATCTTCAAAATACCTTTAAATTCTTAATTTTAAAATGAGTTTTGGGGATTTTTATCGATAAAGCTTGAAAATGGTTTTTCTTAGATTTGTACCTCATTTTCACTCATTTCTTCATGGATTTTCAACTGTAGGCTCCTATGAGTATGAAGGACATGTTTCTAAAATAAATAATGATTTTACCCTTCTTTTGAAAAGCTTATTTTGGGGGTCTTTGTTGACCCCGACTCGAAAATAGAAAAAATGGATATTGTTGTCTCTTTTTTAATACATCGATTCTGTATTTGTATATTTTAATTAATTTTGGATCCGTTCATGAGGAAAAAGCTCTAAATTGAAGGCTTTTTGGACCAGTTTATGGCATTCGAGGTAGGTTATGACTTAACTTTCTTCAGACTGGGTTGATTGGTTAATAATAATGTAAAAGTATGCTATGGGTACCGGGTTATATCTTGGAAAATGTGTTTTGGCATTTTATGTGCTCGTGTGGGGGCCTATGTGAATAATATTTGGTGATTTTGAGACATTATTTGCTATGTGTGACCGTGTGGGATCTTATATGATGTTGTTGGCCTGGTATTAATATATGTATGTTTGGTTGTACTCTTTTGGTGGAAAAGACTAGATTTGGAATTTATGTGGTATTTATGACACTTTCTTTCATGTTGCACTTAATGCTTTTCTGGATTATACTGGATTATGGATGATTGGTTGATTTAAGTGGATTATTGACTCACATGGTTGTAATATTGGTTGGATATTGAATTTTCTCATTTTGGTTGGTTATGAGCATTACATCTTCATACCATATTAATTCATGAAACATTGGTACCATCATGGAAATACTTGAAACACTGGCTTTTTTTGATAGAAAATGTGACATCTTTAAAACCCTCCATCGATATATATGCTGAAGAGAAGATATTGATATTGGTATTAGATATTGGTTGTATACGGGTTAATGAAACCCCATGGGTCCTACGTTGGGAAGCTTTAGCTCCGTAGGTATATACAGAGGTTGTGTGGCAACCTCGTGTATCACATCATCATCATCTTTATTGCACTTCATATATTGTGCTTACGCTATGATTGTATTCCTAACTTTGACTTGATATCTAACATCTATTCTATCTTTCTATACTTGTATTTGATGTAAGTGTATATTTTTTCTTCTTTTCTCTACAAATATTTGTTATAGGTATGTATAGTAGAACTGTTAGTGAAGACTGTGTGGGCTACCTTTTGGGATATTTTCTGATTAGAGGTGACATGACCATAGTTTGTGTTTATATGATTTATTTTCTACTTTACTCAGTTAGCCTATGAGACCTACTGAGTACAGGTGGACCGTACTCATCCCTACTGTGCCCTTTCAATGCAGATCTAGTCATGAGTGCACCACAGGGCGGCTGATTCAGGCAGTATCTAGAGTATATTTGAGGTAGCGATTGATCGAAGCTTCTAGAGTCGATCTACTACCTATTCCTATCTATTACATGTCCTATTTTGTATTCAGAGACAAAGTTTTGATCCTTTTAGACTATTATTGTATTCTTTGATATTCGAGATGTATTTGGTAGTTCTTACATTGTGACACCAGGTTTTGGGAGTTGGTTTGGTATCTTTGATTATATTTCTTCTATTATCATGTTTGTATGGCCTGGCTTTACTCTATAAGCCTTGTATTGGATTTTGGTATTGATTTTCCTTGTTTTATTAGTTTGGGTGATAGGTTTACTTGTCAAATCTTGTCGCGACAAGTGCCATCATGACCCTTGGTCTTGGGTCGTGACAAGTAAGATGTTAAACTATATTTTGTTTTTAATTTTTGGTTATTGGTTGTAAATATTAACCTCCCCCATAATATCTTGGGTTTGCTTGAGAAATTGAATTAAGATTTTGTAGAATAAGCTTTACATGAACTGAAGGCACTAATCTTTGTTTAATAAATTCTTATTAGGAATAATAAAATTTAGTTGGCATAATTGGCCACTTATTTAATAACTCATACAGTTGTTGAAACATCATATGTAGATAAATCTCTTAATTATTGAGAAGGATTAAATTATGATGTGGGACTGAGTGCATATGTAAAACCTGAATATCTGTAGTTACATGAAAACTAGCAAACAATGCAACCCATTCTGGAGACACAATCTTAGTACGCTAATATCATAAGATTAACCTTAGTATTTTAACCTCATAAGTGATAGA
This sequence comes from Capsicum annuum, assembly GCF_002878395.1. Taxonomy (NCBI): domain Eukaryota; kingdom Viridiplantae; phylum Streptophyta; class Magnoliopsida; order Solanales; family Solanaceae; genus Capsicum; species Capsicum annuum. The sequence continues at coordinate 557,947 of NW_025834406.1, forward strand.
GTCATAGTTATTATTTGCCAGGATTTCCCAACACATTTGATGCTTTTTTACTATAAATTTTTGTAGTTCTTAACTAATTTTGTGTGATTTGATTGAATTTTGATATATGTGTAGGCAAGTACACAAAATTTTGGAATTTGGGTAAAGACTGAAGGATGATGGGTAGTAGAAGGTGATGGAAGACCATGGATCAAATCATATATTATGTGGAGAGAAATTTTGATGCCTAGGTGTTAACAGACTGTGGAAGCATTCTGCGAGTCGTCATCCCTATTATGAGATTAAGGTAGAGACTTTGGAAGATGTTGGTCTCAGACCATGGTTTAGACAATGAGTTGTCAACCCATGTGATGAACCGTCATTACAACCCTAAATATTAGGAAAAAACCTAGGATAAATTTGGTTTCAAAGCCATGCTCAGACGATGAACTGTGAAGCCAAAAGAGGACTCATGGAAAGTGATGTGGCTATGTTTCCCGGTCTATTTAGGATTCAGTTTGTAAGGACTATAAAATTAATAATTTCAGAAAACTATCAGGTAAAGCCTTGCGTAATGCTTGGCTAAGGGTTAAGAAGAATCTTAAATAGTGCCTAAATTACAAGTTGCTCGATGAAGTCCTTGAGATATTTTACAGATCTTTGAATTAATAAATAAGGTTATGCAAAATAACATTGCAGAGGGTTCTTTGATCCACTATACTAATACATTCTGGCATACTCAGGAGGCCTAAATCTCAACCAATAGTCATTCTAAAGGGAATAACATAGAGCAACTACAGAAAAAAGAGGAGTTTGTTCAAGATATGGCCCATTTAAAGACATAAATGGGCTTGATCATAAAGCATTTGATGGGGGTGAGTTTGCAGAACGTGAATGTAGTTGGTTCATAAAATAAGGTTCCTTGATATGATGACTAATATTTTTATTGTAAAAAGGAGGTAAATTTAGTGAAAAACCAAATGGGGGAATTTCAGCACCAATATTTAAGGGTCTAGTCAAGACACTTAGCATCAAGGTCATAGGATAAAGGATGGGACTCTTACTGGGATGATAATAATTACAAATGGTTTGGTTGGAGAGATAGACACATGATAATTAAAGGAATAAGGATGGATACTAAAATGATAAAAGTGGTGTATATATGCCCCTCAAGGAAAGAGAACTGACAATAAATAACTCCAATGGGTTAAAAGTGCAAGATATACTTGTGAAGGTCTTGAAAATGGTAAAATCTATAAACTCTAGTATTAAAGAGATATGAGGAGACCTATCAAGCATGATTCAGCTAGTGAACTCACACTTTACTTCAATTAAGTAATTAGTGTAGCAAATGGGCCAACTTTCTGCAACTTTGATTCAAACATATAAAGGTACATTGCTTAGTGACACCATTCAAAATCCAAAGAATGATAATCATTGCATGGATGTTGTGTCACTACACGAAGTGGGAAAGTGATGGATAATAAGCCAGAAACTATCGGTGATGATTAGTTAGAGAGGATTCCATTCCCTTTATTGAGCATCAAAGTGGTTAAACCCACCAATGCAAGAGCTGGTGAAAAAAGAGATCATAAAGTGTTGGATACTAAAGTAGTTTACCCTATTTCTGACAGCAAATAAGTAGGTGCTATGTAGTGTGTACAAAATAAAGGGGAATAATAATAGTCCGTAATGATAAAAATGAGTTAATTCTGTTACGACCAGTCGTAGGCTGGTGAGTGTGTATGGACTACATTTAAGTGAATGCATGAACAAAGAAAGACTACTTTCCCATGCATTTCATGGGTAAGATGTTACACACACCAAAACAAAGAGGATGATATTATTTTTTGGATGGGTATTATGGAAATTAATAGATTTTGATTACTCCGAAGGCTAAAGATAGATCACATTTACATATCCCTATAGTACTTTTCTTTTAAACAAATACCTTTCAGTCTATGTAATGCACTTGACACATTTCAAAAGTTCATGTCACGACCTAATTTCTTAAGTCATGATAGAAACTACTATGACCAACCTGTAGGTAAGTCAACCTATAGTCCTGAACAGCTAGTAACAAAATATAAAGAGAAATGGAAGAAAACAACAAAATACATATGATGGAAACACTAATATATAATAAGTAATCTAAAGACCTGGTGAAGTTAGTCCAAGAGCTTCTAATACAATAAGAATGCAATTCAACTACTTAATAAATATATTGGTATAACCCATCTCTAAATATGCAATGACCCTTTAGGTTATTTTTTGTAATCCCACTTATTTCGCCGTTAAAGCTCTCCCATAGTTACTATAAGTCATCTATGACTCGTTGGATATGATATTTCAGTTACTGGGTAGTTTATTTATTTTTTACAACTATTTCCCTATTTAGAAGTCTTCACTAGTTCCAAATGGTCAACCAACAAAAACCTCAATGAAAACATCTCGGATACAAATCCCAAATGCACTAGCAGCTTTAAAATATCAATTTTAGGCTAGTTATACCTTTGGTTTGGGTCCCACTTCACCCAAGCTCATTTTGACCTATTGGTTGGAAAATTAATAAATTAGAAATTCAGGTGTAGGACCCACATTTGGTCAAAATGACCTCAGATGGAAAATTTGATTTTGCTAATGCGTCCAGAATGTCAAAATTAGTTTGGTTACATAATTCATTTGCTTGTATTGGATTCTGAATGCATCTCGAGGAATTGGTGAAAAACTTAGAAAATATTCCAAGTTTCAGCTGTCATCTGGTGCAGCAGAAGGTAATGCGATTGTGGCCCGCATGTACACAATCACAATGATTGAGTACTTGCAGGAGGGGTATTTAAATGCTATTTTAGTTGAGAATTGTACATTTTCAAATTCTTTTGTGTTCCATAAACCCTAATAGAGTATGCAAATCTATAAATAGAGTCTTGAGTATTGAATGGGAGCTTGAATAACGTGTATATTTGTGATTGGCAAAGGATTTAAGGTATGAAATCCTTCATTTCTAGTGTTGATTCTTGATTATTTGATCCCAAGCCCCAATTATCTTGAGGGCATGAATTATGCCCAAATAAGTTTAGTTTTTACTTTGTTATTGAGGGTTAAGATTTCCTAATTTCATTTGAATGTTGGGTTGATCTCGAAAACTTATTTTTCATATGTGGAACCCATTTAAGGTTTTTGGATTTGGACCCGAAGCACAGTAGAGTAATGTGGGTATCGATATTCTTTTAATAATGCATAGATTATGTTTTTGGTAGCTTGGCACTTTGAAGAGGCTTCTCGAAAGGAAAAAGCAAAGGTTTAGTGATTCGTGAGCTTTATTCCTATTTGAGGTAGGTTAGGCTTACTTCTTGTTAGATTGAGCTTTATTATAGTATAATTGGGATGTCTTGAAAAGATTGGGAGGAGTTTTAGTAGATTGGAATGATAAATGGTAATCGTTAGGATTAGTTGAACCATGTAAACCATTTGAACTCATATTATGGGATTCTTGATTTGTTTCCTAGGACCTTGGCATTTTGGACTTGTTATCTCATAGATAACATGAGAATGCTCTAGTTGTTTTAATTAGATAGGAGTGACCTTGCTACTCATGTTAAGAGTAAGGGGACCTTAGTTGTGCATAGTGGTGAAATTGCCTTAGTTGTTTTGGATAAGTTAAGGGTGGTGCTTGAGGAAGGACTATTCCATAGAACTATTGTGGATTGATGAAATTCTACGACATGATTTGGATAACTTAGCTTAGTCCGGGGTAGAAGTTAGAATTGAAGTGAAATTTGGGATCTTAGTAGTGGAACTTGACCCACCTCAAGCTTTGATTTTGTAGTATCATTAAAGTCCTAGGTGCTTGTTAAATTCCTAGAGTATACCTTTGGTAGTATCATGGGTAATCTCCGGTAAATGAATTATCTATGATGTTGGTATTGGAAGTAATGTTCTTGGTGACTTTTTAAATCATTTCAAATTCTCGGATAGAAATGGAATGTCTTACAAATTAAGACAATGACTATGTTATCACTCAAATCATTAACTAGATTACTCTGTGGGCTTGGGATTATGGTATTATTCATATTATGTTCAAGTCTAGTGACGAAACTAGTGTTTGTGCTAGAAATCCCTCATGTGTTAATATTGTGAGCCATAATGATCAAAGGGCTCTAGTATGTATATCCATGGCCTAATAGTGGGCATGCTACTAATTATGTTGAACCCAATAATGAAAATGAGATAAGAAGGTATGACCCCATACTTTTTCTTTACATTAGCCCTCATGGGACTTGCCGATTATTGTTGAATTAATTAAATATATATATATATGTGTGTGTGTGTATGTTGATATTATTGATATCCGATTAGAGTTTGAAGGATATGTGGATATTGTTGATACCCGATTTGTGTCTAGAGGATGTGTTGATATTATTGATATCCAATTCGAGTCCAGAGAACATATGGATATTATTGATACTCTGTTCGAGTCTGGAGGATATCTTAATATTCTTGAAACCCAATTTGAGTCTGGAGACTATGATGGTGATATTATTGCCCGACTCAAGTCTGAAAGATATGATGATGCTATGAATGACAAGTACTTATATATGTGGTTATGCTTTTTATAGTTACATCAGTATGTAAATTAAGGGTATAGTGTCCCCATGGGGAACTCCTATTCTATTTGTGAAGAAGAAAGATGATTCTATGTGTATGTATATTGATTATAGGCATCTTAATAAGGTGACAATGAAGAGCCGTTGTCTTATGCCTCACATTAATGATTTGTTTGAACAAATTTAGGGTGCATCCGTGTTGTCTAAGATTGATTTGAGGTTTGGTTACCGTCAATTTAGGATTTGGGCTAAATATATCCTGAAGACAGCTTTCAGGACCCGTTATGGTCATTATGAGTTCTTAGTGGTGTCTTTTGGGCTAACTAATGCCTCTAACGCGTTCAAGGACCTAATGAACCGTGTGTTCAGACCCTATCTAGACTTTTTTCTTATCATGTTCATTGATGACATTCTTGTGTATTTAAGGAGGAGTGAGGAGTATGACCAATATTTTAGGACCATGCTATAAACCTTGCGAGATCATGTGCATTTTGCCAAGTTCTCCAAGTGTTAGTTTTGGCTTGAGTCGGTGACTTTCCTTGGACATGTGGTGTTTAAAGCTGGTATTATGGTAGACCCATCTAAGATTGAGGCAGTTTGTGCATAGGCCAGGCCTATGTCTCCGACAGAGGTCCGTAGTTTTATTGGTTTGGCCGGTTACTACAAATGCTTTGATAAGAGCTTTACGACTATTTCATCTCTTATGAATAGAATGACTTGGAAGGAAGTTCCCTTTCGATGGCTCAAAGAGTGTGAGTTCAGCTTTGGAAAGCTCAAGAATTGTCCTACTTTAGCTCCAGTGTTATTTTTTCCAGTAGAAGGGGAGGGATTCACTGTATTTTGTGATGCTCCTAGTGTTGGTATTAGTTGTGTTTTGATACAGTAGGGCTGTGTTATTGCCTATGATTCTAGACAACTTAAGGTGTAAGAGCGCAACTACCTCACTAATGACTTCGAGTTTGCGGCAGTAGTTTTCACATTTAGGATTTGGAGGCATTATATGTATGGAGTAAATTATAAGATTTTCACTGATCATCGTAGTCTTCAGCATCTTATGACCCAGTGATTTCTTAATGCTCGGCAACGTAGATAGACGGAGTTGCTAATGGGATATGATGTTCCTATCTTGTATTATCTGGATAAGGCAAATGTGGTAGCTGATGCCTTGATTCGCAAGGGTTGAGTATGGGTAGCTTGGCTTGCATGCCAGTTTCTCAGAGGTCTATGGCATGGGACATTCAGTCCTTAGCCAAATTGATTATTCGTCTTGATATTTCAGATCCTATGAGGATTTTTGCTTGTGTGGAGGTGAGGTCCTCCCTATTTGAGTAGGTTCTTGATCTTTAGTATGAGGATATCAAGTTATGCCTCCTCCATGATCAGGTGTCGAGTGGTAAGTCTGAGAGGCGCACCATTTATTCTGAAGGTGTTTTGAGGTTTCAGAGTCGTATTTGTGTTGCCTAGTTTAATGATTTGATTTATTTGATTCTTTGTGAGGCTCACAGCTCTAAATATTCCATTCACCCTGGTACAACCATGATGTATAGAGATTTGAGGCAACATTATTGGTGGGACGGTATAAAGTAAGATGTGGCAGAATTTGTGGCTCGTTGCCTGTGTTGTCAGCGGGTTAAGGCTGAGCATCAACATCCTAATGGGTGACTCAAAGGTTGACCATTGCTAACTGGAAATGGGAATGGATTACTATTGACTTTGTTAGTGGTTTTTCTTATAGTTCCTATGGTCTTGATGGTGTTTAGGTTATTGTAGATCGTTTGACCAAGTTGGCATATTTCATTCCTATTCAGATGATCTTTCATATTGAGAGATTAGCCCATATCTATGTTCGAGAGATAGTTTGATTGCATTGGGTTCCCATCTCTATCATATTAGACCATGGTTCTGTGTTTACTTCATGGTTTTTGAGAGAATTCCAGGAGGAGTTAGGTACTTGAGTGGATTCGAGTATGACCTTTCATTTGTATATTGATGGCCAGTTCGTGTAGACTATTTAGGCACTCAAAGATATGCTATAATCTTGTTTTATGGATTTTGGAGGCTAGCTGGATTGACACATAACATTGGTGGAATTTACGTACAACAACAACTATCTTTCAAGTATTGAGATGGTGCCTTAGGAGGCTTTGTATAGCAGGAGATGTCATTCATGGTTTGAGACTTCTGAGATAAGACCTCATGGTTTGGATTTGCATCAGTACTCGCTGGATAGAGTCAGGGTTATTCAGGATGGGTTGAGAGCAACCTAGAGTAGGCAGAAGGCCTATGCCGACCGTAGGCTCTGTGCCTTGAGTTTTGGAGTTGGTCACCATTTTTTACTTCGTGTTTTGCCCATGAGGTGTGTGATCAGGTTCTAAAGGATGGGTAAGCTCAACTTTCACTATATTGGTCCTTTTGAGATTCTCTGACAGTTGGTAAGGTAGCCTATGAGTTAGGCTTACCTCCAGGTTTTTCTACTGTTCACCCAATTTTCCATGTCTCCATGTTACGGAAGTATATTGTAGACACATCTTATGGTCTTATATGGGACTCGATCTAGTTAGATGAGCAGTTGACCTTTATGGAGGAGTCCGTACTTATTTTGGCTAGTGTTGTGAGGCGGTTGCACACTAGAGAGATCCCTGTAGTTAAGGTTCAGTGGAGGCATCGCCCAGTAGAGGAGGCCACTTGGGAGATCAATAGTGAGATGTGAGGCCAGTATCCTCACCTGTTTGAGGCTTTAGGTATTTTCTTTTTCTTTAACTTTTTGGGACAAAATTTTCTCCGTAGTGGATGTTGTAATGACCTTTTAGGTCATTTTTTGTAATATTATTTGTTTTCACTGTTAGAGCTCTCCTATGGCTAACCCAAGTCATTTATGACTTGCTGGAAATGATAGTTTGGTTACTGGGTAGTTCATTTGGTTTTTAGAACCATTTCCCTATTTAGAAGTTTTCGTTGGTTCCAAATGGTAACCGAGCAAAAGCCTTAGTGAAACGACCTCAGATGCAAATTCTAACTCCGCTAGTAGCTCTAAATATTGATCTTAGGATTGATAGACCTTTAGTTCAGGTCCCACTGCACCTGAGCTCATTTTGACCTATTAGTCGAAAAGTTGATAAATTGAAAATTTAGGCGTGGGACCCATATTTGATCGAAATGACTTTGGATGGAAAATTATTTTTTCCAATGCACCTAAAACATTTGAATTAGCGTGCTCGTATTGGATTTTGAGTACATCCTGAGGTATTGGAAAACTTGGAAAGCTTTCCAAGTTTCAGCTATCATCTGGTGCAGTAGAAGGTAATGTAATCACGCAAGGAGCATCTCGATTACGGTGTCGCGATCACGGCCTGTGTGCATGTGATCGCATAGATTGAGTACTTGGAAAGAGGAGGGGGTTTAAATACCAATTTGCTCAAGAAGTGGCCACTTTCCAATTCTTTTGAGTTCCAAAAACCCTAATAGAGTTTGCAATCTACAAATTGAGTCTTGGGTGTTGATTGGGAGCTTGAATAACTTTTAAATTTGTGATTAACAACGTATTTAAGGTATGAAATCCTTTATTTCTAGTGTTGAGTCTTGATTATATGACCTAAAACCTGAATTAGCTTGAGGGCTTGAATTAAGCCCAAATAAGCTTGATTTTCACTTGGTTATTAAGGGTTACTATTCCCTAATGGTAATGTTGGGTTGATCTCAGAAACTTGTTTTCCGTATGTGGGACCTATTTGGGGTTTTTGGTGTTGTTTTTTGGACTCGAAGCACAATGGTGAAATATGGGTATCTATATTCTCGTAATAATACGTAGATTGTGTTTTTGATAGCTTGGCACCTTGAAGAGACTTCTGAAAAGGGAAAAGTGAAGGTTTAGCAGTTTGTGAGCTTTATTTGATTTTGAGGTAGGTTAGGCTTGCTTCTTGTTAGATTGTACTTTTTTATTGTATGATTGTGATATCATGACAAGATTGAGAGGGATTTTAGGAGGTTGAATTGATAAATGGTAATCTTTGGGATTAGTTAAACTATGTAGACCATTTGAACTCATATTATGGGATTCTTGACTTGTATCCTAGGACCGTGGCCTTTTGGACTTGTTATCTCATGGATAGCATGAGAATGCTCTAGTTGTACACTCATGTTAAGAGTAAGGGGACCTTAGTTGTCCATAGTGGTGAAATTGCCTTAATTGTTTTGGATAAGTTAAGGGTGATGCTTGAGGAAGAACTATACCATAGAACTATTGTGGATTGATAAACATCAAAGACATGATTTGGATAACTTAGCTTAGTCCTAGGTAGAAGTTAGACTTGAAGTGAAATTTGGGATCTTAGTAGTGGAACTTGGCCCACCATAAGCTTGGATTATGTAGGTTCCTTAAAAACCTAGGTGATTGTTAAATGCCTAGAATATGCCTTTAGTAGTATGATGGCTAACTTTCAGTAAAAGAATTATCCATGATGTTGGTATTGGAAGTAATGTTCTTGTTGACATATTAAATCATTGAAAATGCTTAGATAGAAATGGAATGCCTTAAAAATTGAGCCAATGACTATGTCATCACATGAATCATTAACTAGAATACTATGTGGGCTTGGGATTATGTTATTAGTCATATTATGTTCAAGTCTAGTGACTAAACTAGTGTTTAGGCTAAAGATCCCTCATGTGCTAATATTGTGAGCCATAATGATAAAAGGTCTCTAGTAAGTATATCCTTGGCCTTAGAAGTGGGCATGCTACTAATTATGTTGAACCCTATAATGCATTGAATGTCCATGCCATATAGATACATCCATACATCTATTTATAGATTGTTTATGGAAATGAATGATGAGATACGAAGGTATGACCCCCCCTCCTTTACTTTTTCTTTACATTAGCCCACGTGGGACTTGCTAATTATTGTTGAATTAATTTAATATATATATATATATATATATATATGTTGATATTATTGATACCAGTTTCGAGTGAAGAGGATATGTGGATATTATTATACCCGGTTCCAATCTGGAGGATATGTTGATAGTATTGATACATGGTTCAAGTTTGGAGAATATGTAGATATTATTTATACCCGGTTTGAGTCCAGAGAAAAGTTGATATTTGTAACGCCCCGAAATTGGGTCCCGAGACGTCACACGGTGCTTAGGGTCACAAGTGACCCCAAGCTAACCCTTCTACTGGCATATCTCATAAGCAACTGAATAAGAAGTACAAATATATATGCAAATCTGCGGAAAATAACTCTTTTTGAATTTGATCAATACAATACTAAAGTTACAAGATTTCAATTCTGCCTTTACAACCATAACCGAAATGAAATGCATCAACTTCTACTGAATGTCTATGAAGCCTCAACTAGTACTGACTGTAGGTAGCCGGGTCATGACTTCCGACTAAACCAACTCAAGCCCCTCAATCAAAAGGACACATCACCTGCTGACTGGATGCCGCTAACTGACTGGATTTGAAGGTACACGCTATACCTTGTACCTACATTCTGAGAAAATGTAGCCCACTCACGAGTGTGTGTAGGTCAGTACCATCAAAATATACCGAGCATATGGGGGTGAAATGCATATATAAAATAATATCTTAATAATATCAGAGTTTATAAAATTATGCATGCTGATATAAATGACTCACTTAGCTCGAATTAAAATCATCATAATCATAAGAGAGTAAAATAAATCGGGTGAAACATGTGAGTCATCATAATATATCTCAATTCACTTCTATCTCTATTATAAATCACCAAAGCAATCAAATCTCATAACGATTCTCTTTGGAATATATGTTCATTAAATCTTTCCAAAACAATGGCTTTCTCAAACTCAGTCTTTCAAACAAATATATTCTCATCTTAGATAGAAGAATAAGACTTTTCATATTAGATAGGAGAATACACACACACATTGGAAGTCTCTTATAACCGACATAAATTATGTGAGCTACATGGAGTCCAACATCTAACCCATATTGGGGAGAGTTGTCCTATCCTTTCCATTGGAGTAGGACATTAATCATTCATTCACTAGTGATCACTATATCATTCAGCCTTAGGCTCACATCCTATGGGGGCACGTAGTTCTAGGGAAGTACCAATCATAGCTATACCTCCCATTCAGTGCTAAAGACTACTCCTGGACTTAGCTCAAATCATTTCACAAGAAAATCCACAACAACACAATTCAACAATTCATAACGGGAGCCATCGTGCTACCCCTTTTTCATAATCAGTCAAAATGTGGATTTCTTTTCTCATTCGAGTTCAAAAAAACTCTTTCAAGACCAAAAGGTCAAATCATTCTCATCTCAAGGTGTATATAACACATTACTTCTTAAAAATTCATAATCTCAAATAGGGGGTTCAAAATCCATAATTCAACACTTGAGCAAAACATTTCAAGATTTATACTTTATGTAGCAACATGTATAATTCATACCGAAATCTGGAAATTCAACTTAAATCATGAATATTCACATTAAGCTTACGGAATTCATCTTTAAAACATCAAAATATCATAGTTTCTTTAACAAGAATATTTCCATATAAAATTCACAAGTAAAGCATGTAAAATCATGTGTCTTCATAAAATAATATAAATTTTGGGCACAAGAACAAAAGGATGTTCTTGTTGATATCCCCACATACCTCTATACTAACAAAATTATTGAAAGATTGGACCTTCAAATCTTGATTGTGCAACCCTAATTGTTTTTCTCTTATTGTGCTCTTGAATGATGTGCTTAGACTGATAATAGGGTTATGATGTGTTTAGGAGCAGTTAAATTCGTAGGGTTATGTTTAAGGATGTGTAAGGAATGTTAAAAGGCTTAGTTATCCTCGAAATTACTCAAAAATAGAGTGTTTTTGTTTCTGAAACCCTAAGTGTGCATTGTACACCTGATCTCATATGCTAGGGTATGCGCTACACACCTTATCGCACAAGCTAAGGTATGGGTCGCATACCTTATCGCACATCCATACTGCCTCTCACAAAAATGGGCATAACTCATCACTCGGGTATTCGATTTTTGCGAAATTGGTATCGTTGGAAATCTAATTCAATTATCTACAATTTTATAGGTCTTGGATGAAAAATTCCATGTATATTAAGAGATATACACGTTTGATGTAGACCCTTGTAGAATCGAATATCAAATGTTAGACAAATCAAATGGTCTTAGCTCAACTTGGCTCTAAATGATTTATATGAATATTGTTGACCTCAAGAGCACTTCGCATACTAGGATAAAGATCATAAAACTTGTATTCACATTCAACTCATTTGGATTAGAGCTTAGACGCGCTGGAATGACGGTTAGAATTCTAGCACGAAAATATGGGGTATTATAATATTATTGATACCGGTTTGGGTTCGGAGGATATGATGGTGATATTGTTGCGCGGTTTGAGTCCAGAGGATATGATGGTGATATTGTTTCCTGGTTTGAGTTCGGAGGATATGATAATGCAATTAATGATAAGTACTTATATAAATATGGTTATGCATTTTATGATTACATCCGTATGTGCATTAAGGGTACAGTGTCATCCTTAGGATGTCAAATTTTTCTCACTAATTCAAATCACTTCATAAGTGAAGAAATTCATCTTATTACTAACTAGTAAGTAGAAATGGATTACGTCAGATAATGAATCGAGACCAGTCAAAGAGATGGAGATTTATTACAAGTCTCAAATCCACCTAGCAAATATTACTAGTATTAAACAATGGTTAATTTAAAATGTTTGTAGTTGAAACAAGCCATGTGGTGATTAGTGACTTTTATACAATTATCTTACTTAAAGAATAGAAAACCAATGGACTAGTGAATGACTCTTTCCTAGCTAAAATGTGGTAATTAGTAAATGTGGTTGATGCATAGCTAATGGAAGGGATGATATGGAATTACGACCTATTGGTGATGTTAGTTTCTAAGAGAAATTTGGAAAGATGCCCAATTGTTGATAAATGCGGAATTTGTGTTGGATTATGTTTGAGACTTGGTTATGGTGGTAGATATACATTTTTATTATCTTCTTGGGTGTACTCTCCAGTGGTATGGGATGCCGTGATGGGTTGTTTTACTTTGTGTTATAGTTGGTGTATGGGCGCCAACTTTGTATTTAAGTGGTTATGACTGTATTGGTGTTGATTTATGCTTTTTGATCATTTACTTCCTACATATGATGGACTTGGTGTGAATTAAAGCAATATGTCATATTATTGTTCTAGTTTGATTACTTATTATATACAGTGACATTGAAGAGGATTTAGGTTTGATTTTGCACCCTAACTTATATATGTTATCTTGCATTATATCTCCTTTATATTATGATTTAGCTCAGTTGACCGATGATGCCTATGAGTACTCATTATTTTTGTACTCACACTACACTTCTATACCTTTTTGGTGCATATCTGAGTACTCAGTTATCGTCATTGAGCTGAGTTTGTGCGGTGTTGATCTTCCGGAGATAGGGTGAGCTCTTGGAATTTTGAGCCATCTATTTCCCTCTATCTTTAGTTCAGTTTAAGTGATCAACACAGATGTATTGACTATTTTAGGTTTTTGGGTTGTATTTCCTACTGTCATACTTAGATGATCTTGTACTGATATTACCAGGCCGTGGGGTTTGGTATCCATGTTAACTATTTTCTTTATGTTAGAACATTGTTGATTATGACTCATGTTCATATCTTTTGCCCAATTGGGCATTTCTACCGATGTAACCCATGCGGTAGCTCCAGGTTACGGTGTTGGCTTACCTACTGGTGGGATTTGGTAGGTGCCATCATGACTTGTAAATCGGGTCATGACAGAATACATCATAGAGATTAGTCTAATCAGTAGAAGAGAGAGAAGTAATGCTCCGAACATCAGAAGCTCACCTGGAATCTTTGATCCATAGCTGCTCCGCACAATGCACATCCCAATGATGAGAACTTGTACTATAATCTGTAAGCTATAGAACTGTAGTATGAGTACCAAAAATGTAGTACTATGTAGGCAACTACCGACTGAGCTCCAAAGATAATTCAAATATAGATAACATGCAATCAGGAATATAAACTAGAGGCAACTACCCAGGAAGCTAACATAATAAAGCTAGAGAGGCAATAAGTATAAATTGTCCAATTCTAGCCATATTCAGGAACTAAAGCACCATACCATACATTACACGCCAATATACAAATAAAGGGTAGAAGAAGTACATATAATAGTATACAAGGCCAAGGAATACATATACAGTATAAATAAGTAGGGGAAGAAAGAGATATACAGTAGTATCAAAACTATATATATATAGGTATACTAGGTTATCTCAAATGTAAAACCTAAGGCTGTCTGCCTAACTTTTCCAAAAAAATCCTAACCAAGTAGGAAAGCTAATACTAGCATGAGCTAGGCCTATAGTCACAATGTCTAACCTTGAGTACACTATCCATAATATAAATAACTGTAGAAAGAAAAAGAGTTAAAATCATACCTCCAACGTCAATATTAATCCATAATTAGCCTACCATAAGCAAACCATAAAAACAACAATAAAGTAATCTTCTAGTTCAGACAAACAATACCTAATTAGGACCCCATAAAGCCGGAAGGTTCAATCAACACTCAGCATATGATGATCTTATCTTATACCTATGCAACCCCCATAAGGATGATATATATAGGCACCAAACAATATACTGGTGATAGGAAGTGCATATGAATGAATGAATGCAAATTAAATCCATAGTGTCATGACCCAATTTGCGCGTCATGATGGCACCTACTGAATACCCACCAGTAGGTAAGACAACAACATAACTCAGAGCTAATGCAATGTGTTAATATGATAAGAAATGCGCAACATAGGCTAAATTCAAGTACATCAATTGTAAACATAAGGGTTCTGGATAGAATGAATAGTCAAACAAGATACCAATCCCAAAACTTGGTAGAGTTAGTACAAGAGCATCTCATAGTATCAATACAACTCCAAATCTAGAATAGTCAATACATTTGTCTCGAATACTAAAGACTGAATACAAGTTATAGAAGGAAAATGGGCGACTCAAACTCCATGAGCTCGCCCTTTCTCCAAAAATCAATCACCGCATGGGCAACAATAAATGGTGACAGCTAATACTCAGATCTGCACAAAAATGGTACAAATGACCAAAACAACGGGTATTTAGTAGGCATCATCGGCCAACTGAGCTAAGTCATAATATAAAGACAATATAATGCAAGATAATCATAACTAAGTCAAGTTATAGAATCAAACTTGAATCATCTCCATCATCACTGTATATAATAAGTAATCAAATCAGAATAATAGTATAACATAAGGCATCAATACATGCCAATATTACCGTACATAAGAATTAGACAGTTTGAAATCATACACATCATAAACATTAACACAAGTATTCACAAGTACAAAGTTACATCCAATACGCCAAATGGTGTATAAAGTAAAGAACTCATCACGACATCTTATACCATCGAAGAGTACACCCAACAGAAACATAAGGAAATTAAGTCAACAATAATTCCAACTTCCTCATTGTTCCCTAGTTTTCCACAAATTCCATCAATCGACCATTTTCCAACTTTCACAATGATCATCTGTGTTCGTAATTGAATAACATGTACTAAAAACTCATAACCACAATAATAATAATTATATCACCCGACAACAATATCATTAATATACACTAATAGATCCTTCTTAGCTAGCGAATGCTTATAGCTAATCCAATTGCTCGCTAGTCATCATATAACCTCTAATTATTATCTATCCATTATTCCTTATATAATCGCTATTCATGGATCAATGACTAACCCTTATTCACTAACTAGCCAATATATTACATACAGTAAAGATTCACCACTAGAACATATTCATCAACTAACCAATACTTATTTCTAGCGATCATAATTCTTGTAGTTATAATTTTTCAAATGGCCGCTAATCAACATTTATTGACATTCATCCATTAACTAATAGTTTTTATTAATTAAAATCTTTAACCGACAATCCCCGTTTAATAACTATCTACATCATAGACTTAGTCATCAATAGCAACTAATCATCACCTTCGCTAAACCCATTACACTAATCTCCATAACAATATAATCATCACTAAGGTTCACTAGTCCATTAGTCAATATTAGCCACTTAATCAATATCCACCACTTATCATGTTTTCAACCTTATTTTAACATCTATACCTTTTCATATCTTAACTCATTATAAGACTATAACTAACATCTCTAATAACAGCATTATACCTAACTACACAAAAGCATAAATAAGCATATAATTGCCATACACAGGGCTAGCCAGGATCTAACCATTAGATGTATACACAAGAAAATCAATAATTATCCTTCTATCTTGTCGGGTATTATCATATCATATTAGTATCCTCCGTCCTTGTTGGGTATCATAATATCATCATAGTAGACTCAAGAGTTGCCGAGTATCATTATATTATCATTGTATCCTCCGACCTTGCCGGGTATCATCATAGTATTCTCCAGCCTTGTCGGGTATCAATATAACATCCCAATATCGTTCAAACTGGTTGGGTATCATCATATCATCCCACTATCATCCAGCCATACCGTGTATTATCATATCATCGCAATATCCTCAGGCATTGTCAAGTATCATCATATAATCACATTATCATCCGGATGCACCCGATATCATCATATCATCATAATATCCTCTGGCCTTGCCGGGCATTAATATATCATCATGTGTACTCTATCCTTACCAGGTACCAATATATCATCACAATACACAAATTAATATCATTAATAAATGACAAGTCCCATGAGTTCTAAAGTAAATAACAAGCCCCACGAGGAATAAAGTACATGACAAGCCCCACGAGGGATAAATTAAATGACAAGCCCCATGAGGGATAAAGTAAATGACAAGCTCCATGAGGGCTAACATAAATTAATATAAAGGAAAAACAAAGAAGAGAATACGACCATAATCTAAAATTCATCATTAATATCATTTCATCAATAGAGATATGTATATGTAACATGAATATAAACTTTCATCAGGGGTTCCTAGAAACTTATAACTTCAATACCAACATCTTCCTCCATCTCATACCAGAGAGATGGGTATGTTGATATGTATAATAAGTGGTAAAAACATGAACATAAATAGTCGTATAAGGAGATATCTTGATTCCAATCATAATTTATATAATAACTCTACATATAATCAACAAGAATTCCTTCAAACACCATTAACATTATCTTCTCCAATATTGATAATAAGGAAGATTTCCAATATGAGTATTAGGATAATTAATATGCATGACCATAACATGAGCAATAGCAGTATCAATGGCATAATCTATAGCTTGTTCATAACATAGTCAATAGCGTCATATATGTCTTAGGCCATTTTTTAGTCAAGGGCTTATTTGATATCATGTTCGTTAGCCCAAACAATAGTCAATGAAAATAACATAATTAATAGCTCGACATAAGCTATAGCCAATTGTATATACAAAGGCATAGTCACTTGGGCATTAATAACCAAGCCATTCCTTATAACTAACAAGTACCAAGAGTCATAAATATTGCCTTAAGAGGGCACTCTTTAGTAAATTACTAAGCTTAAGGGCTTAAGAGAGCTAATCATAAGTTTGGCCATAAGGTGGGTCAACAAGTCCACATCTCAATTCCCAAATACATTCTAAGTAAATTTATAACCTGGACTAGGATAAAGTATCTAAATAAACTCTTAGATGTATAACAAGCCATCATAGGCCCTAAGGTAGACATTCTACTCAAACACTTTTACCAAGTCCATTGAAGCTAAGGCAAGTTTCTCTAGCATAAACAACTAAGGTCAGCTTATTTTAAGTATGAGAAACTAGAGAATTTCACCTAATGTCAATTATTCTAAGGCATTCTCATGATAAACATGATTAATAAAATCCAGTCCACCTAATATATAGGAAACAAGTCAAGCTTTTCAATTCTAAGATTCACATAGCCTAAATAATCCAATAAACCTAAGTGCTGAATCTCATTAATCCAATACTTAAAGAGCATCCCAATATAATAAGATATCACAATTATACTATAACATAGCTCAATCTAACTAGGAGTATGCCTAGCCTATCTTCACTCCATGAAAGCTCACGAATTGCTAGACCTTCACTCTCCTCTTTTATGAACCTTCTTTAAGGTACCAAGCTATTAAAAATACAATATACACATCAGTACATGAATATCAATACCCATATTGCACCATTGTGCTTTGGGTCCAACAATGACATAAAAATGTAACAGCCCGACGTCTTCTTAGCTAAATTTCATTTATGGAAAGTCTAAGCATTATATTTTAGAATGATCTAAATTATTTTTCATGTGGAATTTCCTAGATTTCAACCTTTTATTATGTAGATGACTCAATTATCTTTCTAACGATATACGATTCGTCCAAAATAGACCCTCGGTGAAGAAGTTTTGAATAATTTAAAGTTCCAGTTGTAAACATCGTCATTTTGGTGTCTAGCGCATCGCGGAGAGGGTCAAATTGACAATCGTCAAAGTCCAGCAGGGCTCTATGATGGTGGCACATCGTGGAGGCACTCAATTTCCACTCGTCGAATTCCAGTAAACCACCGTGATTGTGGCACGTCACAGTGGTACCCAAAATCGGGTTTTTAAGTTCAAATTTCCGATTCCATTTAGGAGTTATTAAGGGTAATTTTAAATTTTTCCTAGACTTTAAAATCATTCAAATAAAGAATTTAGGGTATGTTTGAGCAACTTAACCCTACTTTCATCAAAATCATCAAGAATCCTCTCTAGAGTTCAAACAAGAACTTCAAGAAACTCAAGATTCAACCGTGGGTTTTCAAAATCGATTGAAGATTCGAAATCCCCGGATCATAGGCTTCAAGAAACACCTATTGTTTTTTTATTTTGATGTACGTGGGGTTTTTCTAAAAATCTCATGGGCATAGAAATCATGATTTTAAGAAAGGGATTTTCAGATTTATGAATACATTCATATTTTAGAATTCTTGACGATATTGTTTTGGTATTTTGACCTTCCCCAGATTGATTTGAAATTATATATATATGTATGCATATGCTTCATGATCTATGAATAAATTGAGAGCATGACTCACATGAATCCCTCTCTTGGTATGATTTTTCCAATTTTCTTATGATATAGATTGTTTTGAATGTATCTTGAAAAACATGATATGAAATATCTTAATTAATGCTACAAATTGATTTATAGTTTTGAATTCGAAAGAGAGGGTTGTGCATATTGATAAATGTTGAAAATTTCATATAATGAAAGAGTGCATGATTTTTCCAAAAGAACATGACCACCATATGTTTGAACAATCTCAGTATAGTTTTGACTTGTGTTCTCGAAACATGAAATCTTTTATATTGTTTGCATGTTTGGGTGGTCTGAACTGTGTTTTAATGAAAAAATTATGCATGATGTATTATGGCTCAAAAATAGGACTTGCAAGTCTTGGTGTGACGACACCAATTCAGATTATGCCATGATAATTCAGAACAGATTTAATGCATGTTTGAAATCAGACTTTTTAGATGTTGAAACTAGAAACATGCATGATTTAGAATAGGATAAAATTGGGCATAAAGAGAGTTTAGGTGGTTCCCTAAAGAAGACGTGAGTATTAAATAACTTATCGCCCAAAACCATGATTTGCCGATCCAAGTTTGTTTATTATGCTAGCCTAGAGCCTTGTGGCGTATCAGTTTCAGGAACTCCAACCCTTCCAGCACACTTGGGTTGGGGGTTTCCCCGCCGAGTCAATGGTGGATTCCATACCATCTGCGGAATATCAAAATTGTAGGGGAGTGCCACCTAACTCAGAAGTAATATACAGATCAAAACTTGCATTGATAGGCAGGTTACATATTTTGCAGAAATATGCCCATGCGTTTTGAAAGACACTTGATGTATAATGTTTTGACAAATTTGTTTCCCAAACTATTTTATTTACATATAAGCTTTATTTTGGATTTATTTGCATACCAGTACATCTGTATTGACCCCTCCTCCTCTCTCTAGGTTCTAAGGCTCAGTCTAGGGTTCCAGAAAGGCAGTAGATTTGTCAGATAGAGTTGCAGTGATTAGTTGGTGAGCCTTATCTATTCCAGAAGGTCCGTCTTTTAGATTATGTCCCTTATTTTCATTTTGGTCTATTGGGGGCCTTGTCCCAATTTTCAGATAGTTGTCAGATTTTCCTCTAGTAGAGATTTCATAGACCGAGTCAGATGTTATTAGATGTATTTGATTTTCAATTTTCATACTTATGCTAAATTTAGAATTAATCTTGTTTCTGTAGCAGATTATGTTTCTCTCAACTTATTTATTTATATGAATGTGTGCATGCTTACCGGATAGAGAGAAACATTTCAGGCACTCAGGGTGTGGGATGTCCATAATGGCCAGGCCCTAGTTCGGGTCATGACAAACTTTGTATCAAAGCACGATTCATGGTCCCAGGGTGTCTGCGAAATCGCGTCGGGTAGAGTCTTATTTATAAGTGTGTAGCGTGCCACACTTATAAGTTAGAGGCTACTAGACGTTTAGGAATATTTCTCTTCTTTGTGATTTAGTTCATGCTTCAGAGTCTAATCTGTCCCCTAATCAATGATTTCTTGCTTTTCAGAAAAGCCAGTTATGCCTCTCCGTCGTACCAACGTTAATGCTCAAGACGACAAAGTCCATCCCACTCATGGGATGAGGACACATAATAGAGCTCACACTCCAGAACCTATCCGTACTTTGGGAGTCCCTCCAGTCCCAACCAGTCCACCTAGGGCTCCTCAGACTAATGTTAATCGTCCCCCGACTACTCAGAGGGATATTTTGAATGCAAAATTCAGACAATCTATTCATATGTTGACATAGTTAGTGGCTAATCAGGACGAACGATTAGAATATGTTGGGTCTACACCTGTTACATCTGAAGCTACTAGGGTGGGTTAGTTCATGAGAATCAACCCGCCTAAGTTTACTAGCACTAAGGTAGAAGAGGATCCGTAAGATTTCATAGACAAAATAGTGAAGATTTTCAGAGTGATGCATATAGATCAGGTGGAAGGTGTTGAGCTAGCGTAATACCAGATAAAGAATGTAGCGAACCAATGGTATACTGAGTAGGAAAAGGCAAAGGGTGACAGTGCTGAGCCCACAGTGTGGGATGAGTTGGTGAAAGCTTTTCTTTACCGGTTCTTTCCTCTAGAGTTAAGAAAAGCCAAAGTGGATGAGTTCATGAACCTTACACAGGGTAAGATGAGTGTTTAGGAGTATACTTTAAAGTTTAATCAGCTAGCCGTTATGCTCCTGAGATGACGAGTAGTATAAGGGCCTAAATGAGGAAGTTTACTTCTGATATTTTAGATGATCTAGTGCTTGAATGTCAAGGGGCGATGATAAATAGGGAATTGGAATTTTATAGGCTGACAGTCCACATGCAGTAGGTTGTGGAGAAGAAAAAGAAGATAGCTGAGTCCAGAGAGAAGGACAGGTAGGCGAAGAGAGCCAGATCAGTGGATCAGAACCTCAGTCAGCAGTAGGGTGGTAATTGAGGTAACAAATGGCAAAATAAGAAGTTCTGGGGCAAGGCACAGTCTACAGCTAGTGCCCCAGCACCCAGACCTCCAGTTGATAGACAATCTTAGAGTTTTTAGGCCAGCCAGGGACCCAGAGCTCAGGATACTCAGTTGCAAAATAGTGTGGCTCAACAGTACCATTCTTATTCGCGATGTGAGACTTGTGGTAGGCATCATCTGGGAAGGTGTCAATTGGGCTCGTTGGTGCGTTATTTATACGGTTAGATGGGCCACTTCCATAGAGAGTGTCCCTCTTCTAGGAGGAATGTTGGTAGACCTAAGTCTTAGAAAAACTCTTCTTCACCACCACCACCTCAAAAGGGCACCAATTCAGTAGTCGGGAGTGGTCGCAACTAACTGTATGCTTTGACTAATTGCCAGGAGACGAAAGCCTTACCAAACGTAGTCACTGGTACGTTACAAATATTTTCCTGTGAGGTATATGTATTGATTGATCCCAAGTCTACCTTATCTTATGTGACCCTATATATGGCTGCTGGTTTTGGGTTTGAACCTGATGTGATTGTTGAACTTTGCTCTATTTCCACTCTGATGGGAGATTCGATTATGGCTAGAAGGGTGCACAAAAATTGTGTTGTGTCTATTCTTAGTAAGGATACTGTAGCAGACCTCATAGAACTTAATATGGTTGCTTTTGATGCTATCCTAGGGATGGACTAGCTCCATCGGTGTTATGCCACACTAGACTGTAGGGCCCAAAATGTTACTTTTTCTTTTTCAAATGAGCCAACAATAGAGTGGGAGATGCATTCCTTAGCACCTAGAGGGCACTTCATATCTTATCTCAGAGCCCGTAAACTTATTTCCAAGGGTTTCTTGTACAATCTTATTCGGGTTAAAGATTCTAACACCGAAAGTCTTCCCCTTCAGTCTGTCCCAGTAGTAAATGAATTCCCAGAAGTTTTTCCAGATGATCTCCCAGGAATTCCACCTAATAGGGAGATAGATTTTCGCATTAATGTGTTGCCAGATACCCATCCTATTCCTATTCTGCCATATAGAATGGCTCCTGCAGATTAAAAAGAGTTGAAAAATAGCTAGCAGATCTCCTAGATGAGGGTTTTATCAGACCTAGTATTTCTCCTTAGGGTGCACCTGTACTCTTCGTGTGAAAAAAAGATGGTTCCCTACGTATGTGCATAGATTACCGCCAGTTGAATAAGGTCACAGTGAAAAATAAATATCTTCTTCCTAGAATCGATGACCTTTTTGATCAGCTTCAGGGTGCTAAGTGTTTTTCAAAAATAGAACTTTGTTCAGGATATCATCAGTTGAAAGTTAGGGAGTCAAACATTCCTAAAATAGCCTTCCGAACCAGATATCGTCATTATGAATTCTTAGTCATGTCCTTCAGGTTGACCAATGTCCCTGCAACTTTCATGGACCTAATGAATAATGTCTTTCATCAGTCACTAGACCTGTTTGTCATAGTTTTCATTGATGATATCTTGGTTTACTCTAAAAGTGAGGAGGACCATGCCAATCACCTCTGAACTGTTCTTCAGACCCTCAAAGATCATAAGTTGTATGCAAAATTCTCCAAGTGTGAATTCTGGCTGAATGCTATTGCTTTCTTGGGGCACATTGTGTCTATTGAAGGGATTAAGGTTGATCCCCAAAAGATTGAGGCAGTAAAGAAATGGCCCAGACCCACGACTCTAACTGACATTCGAAGTTTCTTGGGTTTGGTAGGGTATTACTGGAGGTTAGTAGAGAGTTTCTCTTTTATGTACTCCACTTACTAAGTTGACTCAGAAAAAGGTAAAGTTTTTATGGTCTGACTCTTGTGAGAATAGTTTTGAGAAGATGAAAGACAAGTTGACTACAGATCCTATTTTGACTCTTTCGGAAGGTACAGAGGGTTTTGTTGTCTACAGTGATGCGTCCTGTGTAGGACTTGGGTGTGTACTTATGTAGCACGGAAAGGTGGTGACTTATGTATCTAGGTAGTTAAAGGTGCATGAGTGGAACTACCCCACTCATGATTTAAAATTAGCAGTTGTGGTGTTTAGCTTAGAATTTGGAGGCATTATCTTTATGGGGGTGCATGTTGATATTTTCACTGACCATAAGATTTTACAGTATGTTTTCTAGCCGAAAGAACTAAATCTCAGGCAAAGGTGTTAGATGGAGCTTCTGAAAGACTATGACATGAGCCTTCATTATCATTCAGGTAAGGCAAATATGGTAGCCGATGCAATCAGCAGATTGTTTATGTGTAGTCTTTCTCATGTTGAGGAAGGAAAGAGAGAGATGGTGAAAGATATTCACCGACTTACAAATCTAGGAGTGTGACTCTTGGATTCCGAAGATGGGGGAATAGTTTTTCATGAGATAGCTACATTTTCCTTTTGTCCAAAAGTTAAAAAGAAGCAGGTTGAAGATCCCATCTTGATATAATTAAGAATGATGTGGGTCAGCAGAAGGTGATGTTATTTGAGATCAGTGGTGATGGTATTTTGAGATACCAAGGTAGATTATGTGTACCAGATATGGATGATTTGCAGAATAGAATCCTTGATGAAGCTTATACTTTGAGGTATGTTGTTCACCCAGGCTCTACTAAGATGTACCAGGATCTGAAATCTTTGTATTGGTGGAATAATATGAAGCGTGATGTGGCTAACTTTGTTTCCAAGTGTTTGAATT
Source organism: Capsicum annuum (assembly GCF_002878395.1). Classification (NCBI taxonomy): domain Eukaryota; kingdom Viridiplantae; phylum Streptophyta; class Magnoliopsida; order Solanales; family Solanaceae; genus Capsicum; species Capsicum annuum. Next base: position 581,868 of record NW_025834406.1, read on the forward strand.
GTCAACAAGTTAAAGTAGAACACATAAGGCCAGGTGGTTCTTTGTAAGAGATAGATTTGCCCTTGTGGAAGTGGGAGATAATTAATATGGACTTCATTACAGGGCTCCCGAAGTCCTGAAACTAGTATGATTCTATTTGGGTGATTGTAGATAGACTGACCAAGTCAGCCCATTTTCTGCCTATCAGGACTAACTATTCGGGAGAGGATTATGCCAAGCTGTTCATTGTAGAAATAGTTTGTTTGTACGGTGCACCTGTGTCCATCATATCTGATCGAGGTACACATTTATCTTCTAAGTTTTGGAGATATGTCTAGAAAGGATTAGGTACCCAAGTGAACTTAAGCACTGCTTTTCACTCTCAGATCTATGGGTAGGCCAAACACACCATTCAGACCCTTGAGGACATGTTGAGGGCATGTGTGATTGAATTTAAAGGTAGTTCGGTAGAGCACTTGCTATTGATAGAGTTTGTATTTAATAATAGTTTCCATTCTAGTAGTAAGATGGGACCATTTGAGGCACTGTATGGGAGAAGATGTAGGTCTCCTATAAGATGGTAAGAAGTAGGTAAGATGCAAATGTTTGGGGCCGATCTTATTCATCAGGAAATATAGGATGTGAAAGTCATTAGAGAACGACTTAAGATTGCTTAGAGTTATCAGAAATCTTATGCCGATGTTAGGTGAAGAGATTTAGAGTTTGAGGTCGGTGATTGGGTATTTCTAAAAGTTTCTTCTGTGAAAGGAGTCATGCGATTCAGGAAGAAAGGTAAATTGAGTCCTCTCTATATAGGACCATATCAGATTTTGATGAGAATAGGTGGTGTTGCGTATGAGTTAGAATTGCCTGCCAGTTTGGGTTCTGTCCATTCGGTATTTCCCATATCCATGTTGAAGAAATGCATTGAAGGCCATTCTTTGGTGTTGACTGTAGAAGAGATCAAGGTGACAGCCTCCTTATCATATGAAGAGTAACCTATTAACTCCTAGATCGTCTGGTCCGGAAGTTGAGAAGTAAAGAAATAGTTTCAATTAAGGTGTTGTGGAAAAATCAAAAAGTTGAAGAAGCCACTTGGGAATCATAGGATGACATCAGAGCAAGATACCCACACATTTTTGACCCAGTAGATGATGGAGTTGTAGGTACAACCCTTACCTTAATCTTTCTATGCATTAGTATGCTTGGAATCATGCTTGTCTATTTTCCGCATCATCATTCGAGGACGAATGATCCCAAGGGGGGGATATTGTAACACCCCGACGTCTTCTTAGCAAAATTTTGTCCATGGAAATTCTAAGCATTATCTTTTAGAATGATCTAAATTAATTTTCATGTTTAACTTCCTATATTTCAAGCTTTCATTATGCAGATGACTGAATTAGCTTTCCGACGATATAAGATTCGTCCAAAACGGACCCTCGGTGAAGAAGTTATGAATAATTTAAAGTTCCAGTCGTAAACATCATCATTTTGGTGTCTAGCGCATCGCAGAGAGGGTCAAATTGACAATCATCAAATTCCAGTGGGGCTCCGTGATGGTGGCGCATCATGGAGGAACTCAATTTTCCACTCGTCGAATTCCAGTGGACCACTGCAATTGTGGCGCGTCGCGGTGGCACCCAAAATTGGGTTTTTAAGTTCAAATTTCCAGTTCCATTTAGGAGTCATTAAGGATAATTTTGACTTTTTCCTAGCCTTTTAAACCATCCAAACAAATGATTTAGGGTATGTTTTAGGAACTTAGCTCTACTTTCGTCAAAATCATCAAGAATCCTCTCTAGAGCTCCAAACAAGAACTTTAAGAAACTCAATATTCAACCATGGGTTTTCAAAATCGATTGAAGATTTGAAATCCCTGGATCATAGGATTCAAGAAATACCCATTGTTTTCCTATTTTGATGTACGCGGGGTTTTTCTAAAAATCTCATGGGCATAGAAATCACGATTTTAAGAAAGGGGTTTTCAGATTTATGAATACATTCATATTTTAGAAATCTTGACGGTATTATTTTGGTCTTTTGTCCTTTCCCAAATTGATTTTAAATTATATATATACGTATGCATATGTTTTATGATCTGTGAATGAATTTAGAGCATGACGCACATGAATCCTTCTCTTTGTACGATTTTCCCAATTTTCTTATGATATAGATTGTTTTGAATGTATCTTGAAAATCATGAAATGAAATATCTTGATTAATGCTACAAATTGATTTATAGTTTTGGATTCAAAAGAGAGGGTTGTGCATATTGATAAATGTTGAAAATATTCATATAATGAAAGAGTGCATGATTTTGCCAAAAGCACATGACCACTATATGTTTGAACAATCTCAGCATAGTTTTGACTTGTGTTCTCTAAACATGAAATCTTTTATATTGTTTGCATGTTTGGGTGGTCTGAACTGTGTTTTAATGAAAGAATTATGCATGATGTATTATGGCTCAGAAATAGGACTGGCAAGTCTTGGTGTGACGGGACCAATTCAGATTATGCCATGATAAATCAGAACAGATTTAATGCATTTTTGAAATCAGACTTTTCAGATGTTGAAACTAGAAACATGCATGATTTATAACAGGATAAAATTAGGCATAAAGAGATTTTAGGTGGTTCCCAGAAGAAGGCGTGAGTATTAAACAAATCATCGCCCAAAATCGTGATTTGCCGATCTGGGTTTATTTATTACGCTGGCCTAGAGCCCTGTGGCGTATCAGATTCAGGAACTCCAACTCTTGCGGTATACTTGGGTTGGGGGCTTCCCCATCGAGTCAATGGCGGATTCCATACTGCCCGTGGAATATCAAAATTGTAGGAGAGTGCTAGGCAGGTTATATGTTTTGCAGAAATGCGCCCATGTGTTTCGAAAGCCACTTGATGTATAATGTTTTGAAAAAGTTGTTTCCCAAACTATTTTATTTACATATAAATTTTATTTTGGATTTCTTTGCGTACCAGTACATCTGTATTGACCCTCCTCCCTCTAGGTTCTGAGGCTCAGTTTAGGGGTCCAGAAAAGTAGTAGATTCGTCAGACAGAGTTGAAGTGATTAGTTGGTAAGCCTTCTCTATTCCAGAAGAACCTTCTTTTAGATTTTGTCCCTTATTATCGTTTTGGTCTTCTGTGGGCCTTGTCCCAGTTTTGAAACAGTTGTCATATTTTCCTCTAGTAGAGATTTCATAGACTGAGTCAGATGTTATTAGATGTAGTTGATTTTAAATTTTCATACTTATGCTGAATTCAGAATTGACCATGTTTCCGTAGCAGATTAAGTATCCGCATCTTCTTTATTTATATGAATATATGCATACTTACCAGATAGAGAGGGACGTTCTGAGCCCTCAGGGTTTGGGATGTTCGTCATAGCCAGGCTCTAGTTTGGGTTGTGACAAAAAACCCTAAGTGGGTCCCACTTATGAAAAATATATTTCTGAGGTCAACCCATAGTACATAAACCACCAAGGAGCCATAACCCTTTAGAAATAGGTGAAAACTAAGCTTATATGGGCTAAAATCAAACCCTCAATCTATTTGGGGTTTTAGTCAAGAATTCAAGAATTTCAAGCTTGAAATTAAAGGATTCTTACCTCAAATCCGATGTTAATCAGGAAAATATATGTTAACAAAGATTCTAAGTTGTACCGATGACTCAATTTAAGGTTGGCACACTTAGGGTTCCTTGGTCTAAAAGATGAGTGGGAAATACCCAAAATGCGTCCCAAAGGGCCTTTTTATAGCTATACTAAGTAATCAGGTATGACTGTCGCCATCCCTGGATCATGATCTCCATAGGGAGATTGCCATTCATAGTTGTGCGATCACAACATCTCCCTGACACATTAGATATCAACTCAAACATAGAAATTTATCCAACATCTTGCCAATGCCTCAAGATTTATTCAGGATCTAATATTAACAAATGAACTATGTGACCACACTACTTTCGATGTTCCAGACTCATTAGCAAAGTTGGATTTTCCATCCGAGATCATTTAAATCAAATATGTGCCCTACACCCAAATTCTTAATTTACCAACTTTTTGACTAATAAGTCGAGATGAGCTCGAGTGCATTGCGACCCAAACCAAAAGTCTACCTAGCCTAAAATCAATATCTTGGAGCTGTTGGTGTAGTTGGAATTTACATTCGAGATTGTTTTACTGAGGTTTTTGCCTGGTGTTCATTTGGAACCAGCAAAAACTTCTACATAGGAAATTTGCTCTAAAAACCAAATGAACTCCCAGTAACTGAACTATCAGTTTCAACAAGTTGTAAATGACTTCGGGTAGTTATGGAAAAGCTCAAATGGCAAAACTAAGTGGAAATATGAAAAATAAAGGGGTCCTCTAAAGTTAAGAACTGGATATTCCCAAAGTTTCAAACAAGTGAAGTTACTGGGCTCGTATCTCGCTTTCGCTCTCCTAAGTGGCCTCTTCTACTGGGTGGTGCCTCCACTGAACCTGAACAACCTAAATCTCTCTGGTGCCCAATTTTCTTATTTTACTAGACAAAATGCACACACGCTTCTCCACAAAGGTCAAATGCTCATCTAACTGGACTGAGTCCCATCTAAGCACATGAGACGAATCAGGAATATATCGCCACGACATAGAGACATGTAAAATAAATGAACAACAACAATGTCCAGAGGTAAAGCTAACTCATAAGATACCTCACCAACAGTGCAGAAAATCTCATAGGGTCTAACATACCTCAAACTGAGCTTACCCTTCCTCTTGAACCTCATTACACCCTCCATGGTCGGAACATGAAGGAATCACCAACTCCAAATATTAAGGAACAAAGCCTCCGATCTGTATGGGCCTTCTACCTACTCTGAGTCACTCTCAGCCTAACTTGAATCACCCTAACTCAATCCAATATCCTGAAGCATATCGGTACAGTGGGGCTTAACCTATGAAATCTTAAACTATACAATAAGGAAGTAATATCTCCCACCATTTAAAGCCTTAAATCAATCTTAAAAAACACTATTGCACCCTGAAGCTATTCAAACAAACCATCAAAGCAAGGCATAGTATAACGGTTCTACACCGTCACTTTATTAAGCTGCTTATAATCGATACACATATGCATGAAGACATCTTTCTTCTTAACAAACAATACAAGAGTACCTTAAAGGGACATACTCTATCTAATAAAACCCTTATTAGGAAGATCCCAAAGTTGAGAATTCAGCTTTTCAAGCTCGGCAGGAACATATCGGGAAACTCATAAAAAATAAGAACAGAGTTAAGTGACAGACTCTTAACACTAGCATCATAAACAAAAGAGAGATAAGACTTGCAAACCCTGGAGATAAGTCTCCTAGCATGAACATAAGGTATAATCCCTATTGACTTGCAACTAATCACTCATTGCCCTGGAGGTACAAAGGTTATGGCTAAGTTAACGGTCTTGGGAAAATAGTCCATGGCCACATGATGGTGGGATAACCAGTCCATGCCCAGAATCATACCAAAATCCAACACTAACTGTCACAACATATGATCTGAATACTCGATCCACTACTAAAGAATTACCCATGGGAGTAGACAAATGCAATAGAATAGATAATAAATCAATAGACAACTCCAACCATGGTACATAATAAGTAGAAATATAAGAATAAGTGGATCTGGGACCAAACTAAGAAAAGGCCAACTAGAGGCACACAAAAATCATACCTGTCACTACAATATCCGAAGCCTGAGCCTCGGGTCTAGTAGGTACTGACCACGCCTACCCCCTCACTGGGCACCTGACCAGCCTTCTATCTTGCCTATATGAGAACTCCCTCGAGTACCCTAGAACCAACCTTGTGATCTAGAGAACCACCTTTAGATGAGGGGTGAACTACTCTACTAGGTGGACCACTCTGAGCTGAAGCAACAATCGCCCCATAAAAAGGACATTTTCGAGAATAGTGACCATGACCCCCACAGCTATAACACGTCTTATGAGTGGAGCTAAAACTAACCAATCCAGCTAACCTGGATCAACCAACACAGCTAAAATAACTAGGGAATATGCCTTATGGAGTTTGACCATTGCCCTAACCAAGGAAATCACTAATACTAGACTGACCTCCTTCAGTAATATGAAGAGCTGCTTGAACTAGTCGACTAGACCGACTCTGAGGCTAATAAGATAGATGCAAAGAATATGCAACAAGAGAACTACAACCTCTGACTTGGGAACTACTGCGCCCCTTACTGTATTTGACCTGAAACCTAAGCCTTTTATCACAACCCTTACAATTCCCATATTGTACCTCCTCCATCAATTGAGTAGGACCAGACACCTCGGCAAAAGACCTACCCACAACAACTAAACTTTGATTTGACATATGGATAGGAAATCCTACCCCTATGACAAAACAACAAACCCTCTCATACTCAAAAGTCATAATAGAGGTAGTAGGCTGAGCAATCATTGGCTAAAAAGCTACTGGCTAAGCAACTATCGGTGTGGGAGAAACCTCAACTCTAGGAGCTTCATCCAGAGGTTGCACCCCCACTTCAATACCACTCTGATCTGTAGACTATGCACTATCAGATGGAATACCACCGATCAAACCCAATAACTGAACCTATGCATCTATGAGAAGTGAAGGAGAAATAAATCTTGGTAGAGCCTACGCTGATCCCTGGTTCACTACTAGCTATGGCAGAAGAAACTCAGGCTTAGGAGCGGGAATAGGACCTAAGGAATGTAGCCTTCCTGCCCCTTCACTGGGGACACACCTCTAGGCTATCCATAAACTTTGGGTTGTTTACAAAAAATAATAGGATTCCTAGGTCAGGTCATGGGGCCTTTATAACGTGTAGAGGTAGCGTGTGTCTTGGCCATCTATGAATGAGTAATCAAAGGAATATTCTACAAATCAACTCAGACTCTTAGCACAATATGAGTGAAAGAAGTAAAGAATTCCTCTCGAATATAGAAATGGACGTCAATGTTTCAATTTGTAAGACTCTATTAGGTACTTGCTCTTGTACCAATAATATTGATAAAACCTAGCTCTAATACCAATTTGTCACAACCTGACATACACGTTATGATGAAACCTACCAAATCCCCACCAATAGGCTGGACAATACCAATAACTCAGAGCTAATGCAATGGGTTAATCTAGTGAGAAAAGACAAACATAGGAGAAATTCAAGAACATCAATTGTAAACATAAGGGTTCTTGATAGAATAAACAGTCAAACAAGATACCAATTCCAAAACCTGGTAGAGTTAGTACTAGAGCATCTAATAGTATTAATACAACTCCAAGTATAGAATTGTCAATACATCTGTCTCGATTACTAAAGACTGAATATAAGATATAGAACGAAAATAGGTAAGTCAAACTTTATGAGCTCACCCTATCTCTAAAAATCAATCAACGTATGAGAAACAAACAACTATGATAGTTAATACTCAAATATGTACCAAAAAGGTACAAAAGTGTAGTATGAGTACTAAAACTATGGGTAATCATTAGGCATCACAGGCCCACTAAGCTAAGTCATGATATAAAGATGATATAATGCAAGATAATCATAACTAAGTTAAGATAAAGAATTAAACCTAAATCATCTCCATCATCACTATATATAATAAGTAATCAAATAAGAATAACAATATAACACAAGGCATCAATTCATGCCAATATCACCATACCTAAGAAATAGACAGTTCAAAATCTTATATATCACAAGCATTAACACAAGAATTCACAAGTACAAAGTTGTCTCCCATACATAAACTGGTGCATAAAGTAAAGAACTAATAACGACATACCACACTACCAAAGAGCACACCCAATAGAAACATAATGGAATCAAGTCAACAATATATCCAACTTCCTCATTTTTCCCTAGTTTTCCTCAATTTCGATCAATTGGAACTTTGCCAACATTCATAATGATCATCTGTGTTCATAACCACAATAATAATAATATCCCCCAACAACTATATAACCAATACATACTAATATCTCCTTCTTAGCTAACCAACATTTATAGCTAATCCAATTACCCACTAGTCATCATATAATCTCTAATTATTATCTATTCACTATTCATCACATAATCACTATTCATGGGTCAATGATTGACTAACCAATACTAACTAACAAGCTAATATCTAGCATCTAGACAAGATTCACCAGTAGACCATATTATGTCAATTACCCAATACTTATTTCTAGCTATCATAATTCCACTAGTCATCATTTATCAAATGTCTTCTAATAATTATTTATTCACTATTTATCTATCAACTAACATATTTTATTAATTAGCATCATTACCTTACAAATCCTTATTTAATAACTAATCATTACCTTCGTCAAACCCATTATCACAAATCTCCATAGTAAAATAATAATCACTAAGGTTCACTAATCCATTAGTCACTATTAACCACTTAACCAATATCCACAACTAATCATCTTTTCAACCTTAAGTCAACATATATACCTCTTCGTAACTTAACTTATTAGAAGCCTATAATCAACATCTCTAATAACAACATTATACCCAACTACCCAAGAGCATAAATAAGCATATAATTACCATACATAGGGCTGGTCGAGATCAAATTGGTAGATGTACACACAGGCACATCAATAATTATCCTTTGGTCTTGTCGGGTTTTATCATATCATCATAGTATCCTCTGGACTTGTCGGGTATTGAAGTTACCCAAAACTACACCTTAATTGGAAGTATAATACGGTCAATACAAATATAATAACCCAACTAGATTGGGGTTGATCCCATAGGGAAAACGTGAGTATTTACTTACCTTGATTTAATTCTCAAGTAGTGTAAGAAAATAAATGAGGGGATTTTTTTTATCAATAGAAAATAGTAATCAATTCTTTAGTGCTTTTGAGTTGTAATCAATAAGAGATGAATGCTAGGTCTGTGTTCCTTTTGGCTTGTCAACTCCATAGACTTCTTGTGATTAACCCACTACTCTATTGTTCTGCATGTAAAGCCTACAAGATAGGTATCATCAATTGCCTTTTGAGTGCGGAGATAAATTTCACCCTTAGACTTAGTTATCATTATCAGGTGTTTCCTTACTGTCCCTTGCTACGGCCTCAGTTCATTTGATCCTTGGTAATCAAATCAAGTGATAAGATAGAATGTGGGAACTAAAAGTTTGAGGTAGAAATCCCAAATTAATGTCCTAATCTTCTTTTCCCAATCACAAACTTCGTGGTTATCGAAAGAATCAAATACAAACTTTTATCTCAAGATGCTCCAGCTACTTGAAATTAATTATAAAGAAGAAGAGTTAGGATACATGCGTAAACCCTAGAATAGAAGTGTATCATACTTTCTCTACGTAGCTAATCCTCCAGGTTTCCCACAACCCTAGCTAAGGAGATTAGCCGCTCATGTTTGTGCAAGAAACCATGATTATCAATAAAGAAAATATAAAATCAATTGCACATGAGTAAGACGAATAAACTCCAAAGTCTTTAATCGAATAAAACCCTCAAACCTCAAGAATAATTGTAAAAATATGTAATAATATGTAATTGTATGTAAAAGAATGTCACTATGCATAACCTAACAAAAGATAAACCCTAGGGTATTTATTGTCTCTCAAAAATAACATATAAATCCTATTAAAAATAAGATAGGTAAAGTTAAGTCAACAGTAGTCATGACTCGATCTTCACTTGTATCCTCAGCTTACGAGTTATACCCTGCCTTGTCGTAACATTCTAGTGCCTAATATTTCCATGGTTTCAATCCTCTGTCTAGCTTACGACTTTAAATTATGAGTCGTACTATGTATATGACTCATGTTCTTAATCTGTATCCACCTGGGACTTCAATCTTCTCCAATATTGAACATTGGTTGGTGTATGATATCCCAATGAGTCGTACTGAAACTTTTGACTTATATCCTTCTAATACTTCAATTCTTGGATAGTAGCTTGGATTCTATTTCTCATACGATTCAGCATACGATCTATATTTAATTGTTACAACTCAAGGAAAGACTTGTATACTAATCGGAGTTGGTCTTTTTCAGGTTTATTTCTCCTCTTTTCATTCAAATAATGTTATAAACCTATTTTTCCTGAAATTCACACCAAAGTACATTATATTTAACAAAACAACCTATGTTCAGGCTTAAATTCATAGTTTTAAGCATTGAAAGTATCATGTTTCCACGCTACATCAACACCTTCAACTTAGGATTTTGCATGTCCACAGGCAAACAAAACGAAATACTATTTCCTAACCTAGAGGCAATGCTTTAAATAGGAAGATTTCAAATAATCCATGGTAGTGATTTTGGATTTAGTTCTAAATCATGTTGCTCCCCACTCAATTTTCACTTTTCAACTCCTACTTGCTTATAGCGATTCTGCGCATGTAGAAACATGAAAGAATCAGATGATGTCATTACATTAGAAACAGAAACTTGGGAATATATGTGCTTTACATTTATCAAATAATCTAGCAACCTAGCTTTATAACCCATGTGCACTTATAGTCAATGAAATCCCATTTACTCCTCATGGATAGACTTCTCTATTCAGGAATATACAAATGACTCTCTCTCTCTCAGAATAAAGTATCACCGGTGTGCATAAAATACCATAAGCTTGCCCTTATGCTCTTTTCCTAAGTTGTTAAACAGTCACAGTAGGATCACTATAGGACTTTATTTAGCTTGTAACGTAGGCTTAGGGTTGGTATGATACACATGGATTTTAAAAGTGACTAAGCCTTCTAGGCGTATCACTCTTTTCGGGGTCCACTATTGATGACTTCTTTTATTTCCACCCTTATGTCATCATTTTTTTCAGATCACATTTCACTTAGGCCAGGTGTTGCTTTCTAGAACTAATTTTTATTCTTCTTTTTCTAGACCTTGTACTTTCCTTTCTTTTCTTTACATCACGCCTGCCCATGTTTCAACTATTTCCCTTGTACACACTTTTCTTCATTCTAGATTATCTCTTGCGCACCCCTATAATAGGGACTCTCAACTTAGGCGATTTGCCTGAGTTGAGGTGCATAGTATTCCTAAGAGAACCAGTCTAAACAGGTTCATTGCAAGTTAAATGGGAAGGTGATCAGTGTAACAAGAAAAAATTGTCTCAAATGTTTGGATCAATGGGATTTGTTCATCTGGTCCAGGAATTTTAGGCTTAAGTGGACTCACAGAAAAATAGCCTATGATCATTTCCAACCTAACTATCCTTAGAACTAGGAAAAAGTAGCTAGGAAAGTTCTAGATTCCAACATACTCGGGCACCAAGTAAACCTTACACGCACACTTGCACAGGGCTGTAATACTAAGTACTGGTTATTTAATTATGCAACAGTTTTTGTCCTGAAGTGTACTATCCCTAACCCTAAAGCCATTATCAGATACTCAACAGTTTTACACAATTATATAAATCACGTAATGCATAAAATAAAAATTTCGAGGGGGATCAATATTTTTAAATTTTCAACACAGTTCACACCATTTTTCACAATCTTACTTTAGACATCAGGACAAAATTAGCAATTTTTCAGCAACCACAAAACAAACATCAAAATAGAGTAAAAAATCTTTAAATACATCTCAACTTTTTAAAAATCCATAAAAATCATCATAAAAAAATAAAAAATAATCACTGCCATAGGCGCGCTAATCTAGTCCCCATCTCAGCTGCTTGCCTCAGACCTGTAAGTCATAAAGACTTTCAGTTTTTGCTACAACTGAAAAAATTTCAAATTGCTCCCAAAATTTTTTGGTACCCCCACCCCAACTTAAAAACATTACACTGCCCCCAGTGTTTCAAAAATAACAAGAGTAGGGATAAAAATCATACCTAGGTGCTCAAGGCACCGAAGCATCAACACTAGAATATGGGCCCTCAGATCGAGTCCCACTCTCCTCAGTAACTATCCTAATCGAGATTGGATCATCAACCTGTAGGAGCACAATATCAACCCCCTCTATGTCAGGAACTGGAGCACTCAAACTACCAGCTCCCATAGTTGTCTCTCAGACCCGTATCTGTCGGTACTGCTCATGCTAGATACTTCCAAACATGTATTTATTCATTGCCTTTTTGTCTTTCTTTCTATTCTTCTTCTTTTCTCATCTCTCTTCCTCAGTCTTCTCAGCCTGCTCATCTTTTGGTACTTCCCAAATATTTGGCAGCTCAACTTTGGGAATCATAATCTCTACAATAGGCTCAACAACCATTGGCCTCTCGAATAACTCAGTGACCCTCTTCTTTATCTACCCAATCTCTAGTCTAACATCAGCAATATTAGGCACCTTTCTGCTACCTAAATACCAAGTAATCCTTGACTCAAATGCATCTAAGTGCTCTTGGATGTGCCTATCCTATGCCTCCAACTGCCGAGTTATCAAGCTTCATACTCCACCCTCCATATAACTTACTTTTGTATTCAATGTCACTAACTAGGTTGCCATCTCTGTCTACGCAACATGAGAGATCAACATAACCCTAGGTGGCATACCCCATGGCCTAGGTGGCACCAACTGGACTGGTGGTGGGTCACTGGAAGTACTCACTGTATCTATGTGTATAGTCTTAGTCTGTGCACCTATCTCTGTGTCTTCAGCAGTGGCAGCAATATCTGTCTGACCATCTTGTAGGAATAATCCCTTCATATCATCCGCTGCTTGCCTCATAGGCCTGGCCAATGGATTGGCCATATCATAAATTAATTCGATATCGAAAGTCCAATAGGTCTCTCTCCGTCACTAGTGGCCGAGATCTCCAATGCTCCTATAGCTAAACTTATTTGCATGATCATACATAGGTAGACTAGCAATGCCTTTTGTTCCATAAAAGCCCTATCTCTCAGCTCTCAGGCTAAGAATTCACCAACATCAATTGCATACATGAGTGTAAAACCTACTATTATCAAAACCCAGAATATGCTCAGTACATCATTACCTGTAGTTGGACATAGCCTGTGATGGGCTATTGTCTACTAAGACTTACCCTCAAAGTTAAGGGTACCCTTATTTATCTGATGAGACTCTCCAATACCGCCCTCAACCCAGGTAGCATGCACACTGTTCGAAGTTATACGCTCTGCAATACATTGGAACATTACCAGTTAAGCATTCGTACCCAATGTTCGATTGGTGATATTCCTTATTTCATCCATTCTATAATCCATTTATGCTATATTGACCAGGTCCTGATATGTCGGGCCATTCAAAAATCTTCCAATTATTTGGGGTGATATGTCAACCCGAACCTTATGAATCATCAAAAAGGTAATAGGTTCACCTTCCTACTACAACATTCCTTGTAGATCTTGCCTCATTAATTCTCCTATTTATGCGACATAGAACTGACAGATGAGGACCTCACTGTATTATCCTAGAGCTCTCATCATTTATTCCAAACCATAATTTTTGAATCTTTTGAGAAACTCGGTTAATTTATCTATACTTGTAGTAGTCATCCGTCTTTTTTAAATATTACCTCCTGGTAGCTGAGATAACCTTATGTCAAATGTCACCTGTATGTGAAGGTAGCCCCATCGTTGTACAATGGGCACCGAAGCAAAGGATATTCCTAGTTGAGGGTCTTCTCTGGATATTGGAGTGGCCTCAACCTCAGGACTGTGGGCTTTCTCTGTACTCTCCTCAGCTGAACCAGATTCAGTATCATCATCCTCATAATTAATAGGTAATGGTGTATGTGGAGTAGTGACATTAACATTCTTTCTTTGCGGACCCTTTAGTGGTATATGAGAATCTTGGGGAACTGCTCTTTTGCCTTTTGACTTAGCTGGCACCTTGCCTTTCTGAGCACTTTTCTTGGATAAGGTCTCGATATATTCTTCCTCGTTGCTTTCAGAGATAGTTTTAGATTTGGAGCTTACTTCCTCACTCTCCAAAGGTGCTTGTTTATTCCCCTTCTTTGGCACGGTTTTGAATGAGAAAATAGTCTTTGGAGGTATATTTCCTACAAATACACTAAGTTTAGCAACTAAGTGAATAAAGGAAAAGAAAAATTAACAACTAAAGTTCAATGTTCCCTTTTTGGTTTGGGTACAAAAGGTAGTTACTGGTCATATCCACCGGATACGACTCGTACACTCAAGTCATATCCTTGACAGTGTCAGATCATTATTCACTGGTCAACTTACAACTTCTCATTACCAGTCGTACCACTAGGCTACAACCCGTGAACAATGGTCATAAGCTGGTAAAAAACTTTTGTTCATTTATATTTCTTGCCAGGCGGGTACGATTAATGTGTAAGAGTTGTAAGGTATGGATATGACTCATATGGTTGAGTCGTATCCATTCCCGAACTTTGAATTTGTTAGAATTCCATATTTTCAGTGGGTATGAGTCTCATTACGACTCTCGTATTGATGAGTACGCATTGTAAGGAGTCCCATATTTACTGGAACATAGAAGTTCAACTTTAAAAGTCTTGACTCTGATGAAATTCCCAAACTGCCCACTACTTTATTCAGCTATATCAAACATTTAAAACACATAAACACACAAAATTCCATTTCTAAACCTTAGTTCATCCCCATTTTGAATTTTTAATACAAATATCTAAATTGTGCTATCACAACCTAATATATGCATAAATCGTACTTAACCCACGATTACCATAACATATATTACTCAATTCACATTGTAATATAGCAGAAATAAGTTGAGAAACTTACTTGGTCAGTGTAGAGTGGAGGATTTTGATTTTAGATATTAGTGGCCTCAAATTTGAGTTAAAATCACACCAAGTGATTGATTGAGAGTTTTGGGTAATTAGATTCAGTTGAAAACAACTCGATTTTGTAGATTGAAATTCAAGATTTGGGTTGGAAAATTGCGGGTATGAGTTAGAGTTCTCGGGTGCCTTATTGGGATCTAATTTTCTATTTAAATCATAAGTGGGAGCTGGTTCAAACCCAAGAACTAACCTAGTAATCCAGGGTACGATTTGCCTATATGACTCGTACCTAGGCTTACGGGGCATTGCCTTGACTCGTATAGCTTTGAGATGTTACCTGGGTTATGGAGTGGATATGACTCTTGGCCATGAACCGTACTCAAGGGATAGGACTAGTACTATGAGTCATATGCATTCCAGAACTTAATACCTAATTTTTATTTTTCTCCTAGGTCAATACGACTCCTACTCACGAGTCATACCATATAGATACGACTCGTAAAGAGTCATTGTGATATCTTTCTAACTTCTTTTGATTTTTGTTGCTTTCTTTAGTCCTGCACAATGAACAAACAAATTACCCTATAAATGAAATAAGTACAAAAACATAGGTTGCCTCCCACACAATACTTGATTTAACATCGCGGCACGGCGTGGCTAAGTTGGATACTTAGATTTCACCAACTAGCCTCATGGGTTGCCTCCCATGTAGCGCTTGATTTAATGCCGCGGCATGATAGAATTGCCTTGCTTACTCAGACTTCATCAAGGTCAATATCAGCTATTTCATTCAACTCTTTTGTATTTACCGTATAGTACTTTAATCCATGACCGTTTACCTTGAACGGTTGCGCTCTATCCTTATGTAGTTCTAAAGTACCATAGGGATAGACTTTTGAAATTGTGATGGGCCATGCCATCTGATTTCATTTTTCCAGGAATCAAATGAAGTTTGGAGTTATATCGTAGAACTTGGTCACCTTTCTCAAATACCCTATTCTCGATCTTCCATTTATGATACAACTTTATCTTTTCTTTGTAAATTGCTAAACTTTTATATGCCCAAAGTCGGAATTCATCCAACTCATTGATGTTGTTCAAAATTGACTTAGCTGTATCCTTCCACTCAAAATTCAGCTTCTTCAAAGCCCATAATGCCTTATGCTCAAGCTCAATTTAAATGGCAAGATTTTCCATACACAAGATGATAGGGTGAAACACCTATGGGAGTTTTGTAAGCTGTACGTTAAGCCCATAATGTATCATCTAACCTCTTTGCCCTATCAGTCCTATTAACATTGATAGTCTTTGCCAATATGGACTTGATTTCTCTATTAGATACTTCTACTTCTCCACTAGTCTGTGGATGATAAAGTGTTACCACCTTGTGATTCACTCCATATTTTGCAAATAGACTCTTGAATATATAATTTCAAAAATATGACCCTCCGTCACTAATAATAGCACGTGGCATACTAAATCAAGTAAAGATATTCTTTCTAAAAAATACCGTAACACTCCTTGCTTCATTGTTAGGGAGTGCAACTGCTTCCACCCACTTTGAAACATAATCAACAACTACCAATATGTACTTCATGCCATACGAACTCACAAAAGGTCCCACGAAAGCTGTGACCCACACATCAAACACTTCCAATTCTAAGATAGGGGTCATAGGTAGTTTATGTCATCTAGTAATAATACCTTGTCGTTGAGATTGATCACATGCAACAGTATAGTCATGAGCGTCTTCATATATGGTTGGCCAATAGTAGTCGTATTGTAGGATTTTATAGGCTGTGCGAGCCCCTCCATGGTGACCCCTAACTGGCGATGACTGACACAGCTCAAGTATGCTCATTTTCTCCACCTCAGGTATGCATCTGCGAATGATTCCATCTACACAAATCTTAAAAAGATAAGGTTCATCCCAGAAAAAGTTTCTTACCTTATGCATGAATTTCCATTTTTTTATATGAGTGATCTTTTGGGACTACATCACTTGATAGGTAATTTGCAAAATCTGCAAACCATGGAATAAGAGTTTGAGAAGCTGTTAATATCTTGTCATCTAAGAAACTGCCATCAATCTTCACTCATGTAGCACCGTTCCACATGGCTTCCTCTTATAATCTAGATAAGTGGTCTATAACTTGATTTTTTGGGCCCTTTCTGTCCTTCACTTCAAAGTCAAACTCTTACAACAACAGCACCCATCAAATCAGCCTAGGCTTTGCATCCTTCTTAGCATTAAGTACTGGAATGCTGTATGATCTGTGTGCACAATATCCTTTGTCCCAATCAAGTAAGATCTAAACTTTTCAAAGGCCAAAACCATTGCCAATAACTCTTGACCCATCACGGTATAGTTCTTTTGAGTGCCTTACTATCATAGAAGATAAGATGAAAGATCTTTTCCATTGGTGTAGGACAACCCCTAAGGCTAAAACACTAGCATCACACAGGATCTCAAAAGATAAGGACCAATCAGGAGACACAATGATTAGAGCAGTCACCAACTTCCCTTTTAAGGCTTTCGAAAGCTTTCATGCATGTATTATTAAAATTAAATTTTACCTCTTTCTCAAGAAGCTTGCAAAGAGGGCTTGTCATTTTTGAGAATTCCTTGATAAATCTTCAATAAAAACCTGCATTTCCAAGAAAACTACTAATTCCCTTCACATAAATTGGATAAGGTAATTTTTCAATCACCTTAATCTTTGATCGATCAACCTCTATGCCTCATTTTAAAATCTTATGCCCAAGCATAATTCCTTATTTAACCATGAAATGGAACTTCTCCCAATTAAGTACCAAGTTGTATTTTTCACATCATTGTAGAGATTTTGCCAAGTGAATGAGACAATCATCAAAAGAGTCGCCCACCACCGAAAATCATCTATAAAAACTTCAACGTGTCTTCCACCATATCAGAGAAAATTGACATCATACATCTCTAAAATATGGTTGGGGCATTGCATAGCCTAAATGGCATTCTTGAATGGAAAGGTCCCATAAGTTCAGTAAAAGTAGTCTTCTCTTGGTCCTCTAGTTCTATAGTAATCTGGTTATAACCCGAGTATCCATAAAGAAAATAGTACCATCCTCTTCCTGCTAACCTGTCTAGCATCTGATCCATGAACGACATTGGAAATGGTCCTACTGGGTCCATACATTCAAATTTCTATAGTTCATGCACACTCTTCATCCAGTGACTAGCCTTATAGGCACTAGCTCATTCTTCTTATTAGGCATAACAGTTATTCTGCCCTTCTTTAGAATGCATTGGATCAGACTAACCCACTTGCTATCTATAATAGGAAATACCACACCAACATCTAACCACTTGATGATTTCTTTCTTAACCACCTACTACATAGGAGGATTAAGTCGATGCTGGTGTTCAATAGATGGAACACAATTCGATTCAAGCGGAATTTTGTAAGTACACTAATCAGGTAAAATACCTACAATATCTAGAATGGACCATCCAATGACCCATTTGAAATTCTGCAAAACTGAAAAAAATGCTTCTACTTCAGACTATTTCAGGTCAGCTGCAATAATGACCGACAAAGTATTGTTGTCCCCCACAAATGCATATTTCAACTGAGATGGAAGGGCCTTCAATTCTAACACCGGTGGTTTATCTAAATAAATCTGCCTCTTTATCATTCATATTAATAACATATATCACCCTCAACTCATCAGACTGCTTCATGGATTTGCATATGTCGAATATCACCTGTTCATCAATGTATCTCAACATTAGATGTATATGCTCTAGATCAATCCATATTCTACCTGTAGATATAAAAGGTCTGCCAAGAATAATTGGGACTTGAAAGTCCACTTCACAATTTAACATAACAAAGTCAGTAGGAAAATAAAAGAAACTACTTTTACTAAGACATCATAAAGGATACCAATTGGCTGTTTCACACTTCTATCTGCCATGACTAGCCTCATGGTGGTCGGTTTTGGAGTGTCCAATCCCAATTTCTTGAATACTACAAATGACATAAGGTTGATACTAGAACCCAAATCACAAACACACATGTAAAGTGGAAAGATCCAATGGTGCAAGGTATAGGGACCACACCAGGATCCTCCTTCTCTACTAATGATCTAGTGGCTACATCACTGCAATGATGGACATTGTCAGATGGCTCATAACTATCTATTTTTTCTTTGTAATCAAGTCCTTCATGAACTTTACGTAGCCTGGCATCTACTCCAATATCTCTAAATGTGGTTTTTTGGCAGTTAGTTCTTTTAGCATAGATAAAAAATTTATAATAATTACCTTCTTCTTATTTCTTTTATAGTCTTTACGGATAGGGAGGACGTGGTCTTAGAATGGGTTTCAGCACAGGCTCTATAGCCTTTTCTTCTCCTTCATTTAGATTGTTGCTGCTTTCTACATTAATTGGCTTAACATCATTCTATTTTTGTTAATCAACAGTCGGTGCAGGTGGATCTACAATAACCTTACCACTCTGAGTAGTAATGGCAAAGAATTAACTATCATTTCTGGGATTTACCACTGTATTACTTAGAAGAGTGCCAGGCTATCTCTGATTTACCGTGGTTGACATCTACCTGAACTTACGCTCCAACTGCCTAATTGTTTTTATGTGTGATTTGACTTTTTAATTTAGTCCCGGCAGATCTGCTTTGATATCCTTAAGAGAATGTTCTTGACTTTCTTGTCCTTTGACTAGCTTAGACAAGAGAGCCTCAACTCTAGACTCTATATCTCGGCTTCCTGGTGGAATGTATTTGTCACTCTTCTCCTTATAGTCATCCTTACATCGCCAATCGCCATCGCTGTCTCTGCTCCTATCTCTGTATCTATCATTGTAATAGTTCCAACCTTTATTCCTCTGCCCTTGGGCTCAAAATCCGCTAATCTACAATCATGATAGTTTGTCTCTTCTTCAGATTAAATCTTGAATGGTTTGAATGCAGACCCTAGTGCCTCTACTATATTTACTTTCTCAAAATTTAGTAAAGCAAACTATTTTATGAGCAATCAATATTAGTCAAAGATGTGCTACCTCTTTTGCAATAATATCATTACCTACTCCATATATGTTTGTTGCTCCAATAGCATATGTACCACTACCACGATCAAAATCTCTGGTATGCCATCCTCTATTGGTGATTACAATATCATCAAGTAATTCATATGCAGCATCCCAATGAAGACACATAAATGTTCCTCCATAAATAGTATCTACCATGGCTCTCGAACTATCACTTAGTGATGTATAGAAAATTTTTGACAAATAAGATCCCCTGATTCTGTAGCTTTGCACCAGACTCAACTTCTTCTTAAATCTAAACCATGCTTCATACATCGATTCTGCAGGTAGTTATTTGAAATTATAAATTTCATCCTTCAGCTGTATTATTCATGCCAGAGGAAAAAATATACTCAGAAACTTTTTCTTCAACTCATTCCAAGTAGTGAAAGATCCTCTTGGTAGTTCCCCAAGCCATAGAGATGCTTCTCTAGTTAAAGAATATATGAACAACCTTAACCTCAATGCTTCCTAATCAACCCCTGAGAGGTTATAGTTTTTCCAGATACCAAAAAAATTAGTAAGGTGCATGTTCACATCATCCTTTGCTACTCATGAATATACACCTTTCATATTTAACAGTTGGATCATAGCACTATTAATATCAAATTTCATATTAGGGGCTAAAGCAGGACGAATAATAGATCTTGTCTCAGGAGGATCAACATAACCTATGTCTTTATCATTCTCCTCATATGGATCTAACTGCTGGTATGATGGAACATATGGAACCTTGATCCTCTAAACTCAATGACCAACAACCTATCTAGCTCTGGATAGTTTACCTCGCTATGCTAATTCAGCTTCAGCAGCCAGTCGAGATTCTTCAGCTTCTCTATTTTCTTGCTCTAATAGTTGTTGTGTCTGTATATCTGCAATATTTTGCATTTCTAATGGATCACATGGGAGTGACGCATTTGGGTCCACAGGTGGGGGATATTTCACCCCATTACGAACTTGTCCTAATATCCTTCTCGGTGTGTAAAGGATTCTCTCTAGCTCTTGATAAAAAGGAAGTAGGGGATTGCCTCTACTCGTAGTGCTTGGCATACACCTACGTATGCCAAATTAGGAACAGAAAATTAAAAACTTGAGAACTTCACCAATTCAATTCACAACTCAAATTGTCTTCCCCGGTAACGGTGCCAAAATTTGATGTCGATAGTGGATAGTGGGGGCGGGGGATTTGTTATCATTAGCAAAGAGTAACAAATTCTTGAGTGCTTTTGAGTTGTAATCAATAAGAGAAAAATGTTAGTTCAGCATTCCCCTTGGCTTCTCAACTCCGTAGACTTCTCGCGGTTAACCCATTGCTCTCTTATTCCGCATGTAAAGCCTACAAGATAGGTATTATTAACCGCCTTTTGAGCACGAAGATAAATTTCACCTTTAGACTTGGTTATCATCATTGGTTGTTGCCTTTTCTCCCTTTCTACGGCCTCAACTTACTTGATCCTTGGTTATCGGATCAAGTGGTAAGATGGAATGCGGCGACTATAAGGTTGAAGTAGAAATCCCAAATTACTATCCTAATCTTCTTTTCCCAATAACAAGATTCTTGGTTATTGAATGAATATGAATACAAACTTTAATCTCAAGATGTTCCGGTTACTTGAAATCAATTACAGTGAAGAAGAGTTAGGATACATGCATAAACCCTAGAAAGAAGTGTATCACACTTCCTCTACGTAGCTAATCCTCCAGGGTTCCCACAACCCTAGCTAAGGAGATTAGCCGCTCATGTTTATGCAAGAAACAATGATTATCAATGAAGAAAACATAAAATCAATTGAACAAGAGTAAGATGAATAAACTCCAAAGTCTTTAATTGAATAAAACCCTTAAACCTCTAGAATAATTGCATAAGTATGTAATAATATGTAATTATGCGTAAAAGAATGTCACTATGTGTAACCTAATAAAAGATAAACCCTAGGGTATATATAGTCTCTCAAACTAACATAGAAATCCTATAAAAAAAATGAGAAAGGTAAAGTTAAGTTGGCAGTCGGTACGACTAATTCTTCACTCGTATCCGTAGCTTATGAGTCGTACCCTGCCTTGTCATAACTATTCCAGTGCCTAATCTTCCTATGGCTTCAATTCTCATGTTCAACTTACAAATTTGGCTTACGAGTTGTAACTACATATATGACTCATGTTCTTAATCCGTATGCACATAGGACCAGTTTTTTTTGGTCTTGAACACTAGTTGGTATACGACATCCCTATACAAATCTTACTCAGACTTTCGACTCGTATCCTTCTGATACTTCAATTCTTGGATAGTAGCTTGGATTCTGTTTCTCATACAATTCAGAATATGAGTCGTATTGAATGGTTACGACTCAAGGGAAGACTCGTATACTGATTGAAGTTGGTCTTTGTTAGGTCTTTTTCTCCTTTTTTGTTCAAATAATGTTATAAACTTGTTTTACCTGCAATTCACACCAAAGTGCATTATATCTAACAAAAAACCCTAAGTTCACGCATAAATTCATTGTTTTAAGCATCGAAAGTATTATGTTTCCATGCTACATCAGGTATCATCATAGTATCTCATTCGGTGTTGTCATCATCATAGTATCCTCCGGCCTTGCCGGGTATCATCATATTATCATAGTATCTGCTGACCTTGCTGTGTATCAATATAATATCACAATATCCTCCGACCTTGCTGGGTATCATCGTATCATCATAATATCATCCGAACGCACCAGGTATACCATATCATCACAATATCCTCTGACCTTGCGGGTATCATCATATTATCACAATATCATCCTGCCGCACCGGGTATCATTATATCATCAAAATATCTTCCGCCCTTTCCGGGTATTAACATATCATTATAGTGCCCTCTAGCCTTTCCGGGTACCAATATAACATCAAAATATATAAATTAATATCATTAATAAAGGACAAGCCCCATGAGGGCTAAAGTAAATAACATGCCCCAAGAGGGCTAAAGTAAATGATAAGCCCCACAAGGGCAAAAGTAAATGATAAGCCCCACGAGGGCTAAATTAAATGAAAAGCCCCATAAGAGCTAAATTAAATGACAAGCCCCACGAGGACTAAAGTAAATAAGTATAAAGAAGAAGAAAAAAAGAACATACCACCATAATCCAACATTCATCGTCAATGTCACTTTATCAATAGATATATGTATATATAAAATGAATAATATAAACTATCATCAAGTGTTCCCCCGAAACCTAAAACTTCAACACCAAAATCTTTCTCCATACCATAACGGAGAGATGGGTATGTAGATATGTTTAATAAGTGGCAAAATAATAAACATAATTAGTCGTATAATAAGGTCTCATGAGTCCAAGCATAATTTATAAATAACTCTACATAAGATCAACAAATATGCCTTCAAGCACCATTAACATTATCTTCTTCAACATCTATAATAAGGAAGATTTCCAATATGATTGTTAGCATAATTAGTACGCATGATCATAACATGAGCAATAGCATTATCAACGACATAATCTATAACTTATTCATAACATAGTCTATAACATCATATATGGCTTAGGCCATTTTGTGGTCAAGGGCTCATTTGACAACATGTTTGTTAGCCCAAACAATAGTCAATGACAATAACATAATTAATAGTTTGACATAATATTTAGCCAATAAAACATACAAAGGCATAATCACTTGGGCATTACTTTCCATGCCATTGCTTATAACCATCAAGTACCACGAGTCATCAATATTGCTTCTTGAGGGCACTCTCTTGTCAATTACTAAGCGTAAGGGTTCAAGAGAACTAATCATAAGTCTAGCCTTAAGGTAGGTCAACAAGCCCATATCTAAATCCCCAAATAAATTCTAAGTCAATTTCTTCCCCGGGCTAGGCTAAGGTATCTAAATCAACTATTAAAAATATAGCAAACCACCATATGCCCTAAGATAGATATTCTACTCAAGAACTTTTACCAAGTCCAATAGATAGAAGGAAACTTTCTCTAGTATAATCAACTAAGGCTAACTTATTCTAAGTATGAGAAACTAGAGCATTTCACCTAATATCGAGTATTCTAAGTCATTCTCATGATAAACATGAGTAATGAAGTCCATTCCACCTAATATATAGGGAAACAAGTCAAGCTTTTCAACTCTAAGATTCATATAGCCTAAATGGTCCAAATAACCCAAGACTCAAATCTCATCAATTCAATACTTAAAGGCCATCCCAATCTAACAAGATATCATAATTATACTATACATAGCTCAATCTAACAAGGAGTAAGCCTAGCCTACCTCAACTCCAACAAAGCTCACAAACCACTAAACCTCCGCTTTCTTCTTCCAAGAAGCTTCTTTAAGGTGCCAAGCTATCAAAAACACAATCTTCATATCATTATGAGAATATCGATACCCATATTGCACCATTGTTCTTCGTGTCCAAAAATGACATCAAAAACCCCAAGTGGGTCCCACTTGTAGAAAACACATTTCCAAGGTAAATCCAAAGTTCATACTCTATCAAGGAACCATAACCCTCAAGAAATGGGTAATAACTAAGCTTATTTGGGCTATAATCAAGCCCTCAAGCTATTTCGGGGTTTGATCAAGAATTCAAGAATTTTAATCATTAAATTGAATGATTCTTACCTTAAATCCAATGTTAATCATGAAAATATATGTTAATCACGCTTCTAAGTTTCACCCACGACTCAATTTAAGGTTGGCACACCATTTTAAGGTTCCTTGGTCTCAAAGATGAGTGGGAAATTCCCCAAATGCGGCCTAAAGGACCTTTTTATAGCCATACTAGGTAATCAGGTATGTATATTGCCATCCCCGGATCATGATCACCATAAGAAGACCACCATTTATAGTTGTGCAATTGCGGCATCTCCTTGATGCACCAGATATCAGCTGAAACTTGGAAATTCTCCTAAGTTTCCGCCAATGCCTCGGGATTCATTTGGGATCCAATATGAATAAATGAACTATATAACCATGCTAATTTTGATGTTCTAGAAACATTGGCAGTGTCAGATTTTATATACGAGGTTTTTTCGACCAAATGTGTGCCCCAAACCCAAATTCTCAATTTACCAATTTTTTGACCAATTGGTCAAAATGAGCTCAGGTGCATTGGGACCCAAACCAAAGGTCTACCTAGCCTAAAATCAATATTTCAAAGTGCTGGCACAGTCGAAATTTGCATCCAAGATCATTATACTAAATTTTTCCACCGGTGTCCATTTAGATCCAACAAAGACTTCTAAATAGTGAATTGGCTCTAAACACCAAATGAACTGCCCGGTAACCTAACTATCAATTCCAACAAGTCATAAATAACTTGGGGAATCTATTTAAAAGCTCTAATGGAAAAAATAAGTGGATAAAGGTAGTAACTACGCCAACCTTTTTTCTCTGGCACAACAGCTCGCAGATGAAGGAGCCTCTAGGGGATTTAGGAATATCTGTATACACTAACCTAGTTCTAATCCATGATTTCCAATAATCATCATCATCAGTCTACTTCATCCAGTACATGAGAGAATACTCGAGATCAATTCCGCGACTAAATCATCTTAATATTATAAAAAAATCAAAATCTCTCTTGAACAAAGTAAATGATAGAGGAAAAGGGCAGATAAAACATGGACCAGAATGGATCTTGGTCTAATTTCCAAAACATCATTTATAGTTTCAAAATTTCATAAATCATCCATTAAGATGGTGAATCCGTTTAAAAGTGAAAAGTGGGGATAAAACCCTTTTTTAGAAAATAATAGTAATATCATAATTTAGTCAAAGTCATAACATTAAGCAAGAATGAATGTACCAAGTCCTATGCATCCCATCACCAATATCCAAATAATATAATCATAAGAGGCTAAGCTTCTATAGACTAAAGTCACATCCTTTGTAAGGATAGAATACTCAGTTGATCCAACTGGTATCGTTATCATGGCCTCGGGACTAATAGTGTATAACTAGAATAATGATAATATTATAATTCGATAAACCTATGATCTACATTCTTATAATCTAGGGTGGTTGGCCTCTATCATTATAGCAATCATTTTATCACCCTTCTATCCAAAGCTCATAAATTAGTCTAATCCAAGGTATCATACCCATAATCATATCCTGTCATCCTTACCTTGCATGCAATATATATCACACACTGTCTGATAAAAAAGAGTACACTGAAGCCCACCTCGATGCCAAATTGCAAGTTTTGAGTCATCTATAAATTGTCTGCCTTTGCTCTACGATCCTGAAACACCGCCATACCATATAAACAATAACCTACATGTAATTAGAGTAAAATGAGATCTATATTGATACATAAAGGGCCAGGTAAAAATTAGTTTGAGAAAGAGCCTGCGGAACCCGTTAACAAAATCCAAAATTGAATCCATCACAAGGCCCCTCGAAGGACAAGGAATGTGTGCTCAAAAGTTGAGAACTTATGGTGAATAAATTGGGCCCAAATCAATCCCTAAGGTCTAAGGATTTAAAGACCTAATTTCTAAGAATGAAATGAAGTAGGGTGGAAATTAAAGGGAAAAATAAGGGAAAAATAATCAAGGAGTGTTAGGCTAACTTACTTTAGCTTCAATGGTTGATTTCCTACCCTTTCCCTCTATTTAAGCTCCAAAATAATGTAAAAAAGGTGATAAAAAGAATGGGAATTTTGGGTAAAGGGGATTTAACAATCCCCAGGTGCGCTAAAGCTACCACTTGTCTACTTAAGAGGCACAAGCCTACTAAAGCGGTCATGTTATTGGATGCAGGAATTGCAAAATTGGTCTCCTAACTGCTTAAGTGATGTCTGCTTAAGAGGTCCTCGACTGCTAAAATAGACCTCAGCCAAATGACCTAGGCCTCTATAGTAGATCAAGGTCGCTAAAGCAGTTACAAGATATCAGGCACCAGATTTTACTAAGTCCAAAATGGACTACGACTAACCTGACCCAATCGGGGGCCTTGCCGTAATGGGCGTTCAAAGTTCGACCGGGATCGGAGACCACCCTCGTTACCCAACCCAACCTCCAGCCCCTTCCCTGATTTGGATAAATTTTGAGCTTAAAACAAGATAGTAAAATAGATCATATAAAGACTCTGGGATAGGATCACAGCCGTTATCGACACAACCAAGTCCAACTATCACATACCAACCGTCCCACCATACCAAACAAAACAAATAACAAAACAAGGGCTAAAAACCAGGCCATATCCAAATAAGTTCCAAAATATAATATGATTTATCCCAATATGAAATACGATAGAATAGTGAGAAATTATGTCCAATGATATGAGCCCCAATTATAATGCCAATATTAAGGCCGACACCAATACCAGTCCCGCCCAGTCCAACCTATAGCAGTACCACAAAGAGTAACCAAAAGAGTAAGAATATATGGTTGGATATGCCCCCAACCATGACCAAAACCAATATCCAAAAATAAACCAAAATGTTAAAAAATATTCATAACATGAAATAGAGCCTTCAAAAAGGATGGAAGCTCACCATTTCAATCCAACAGCTGTCCCCGAGTCAATCACTATATAAAATGAGTAGAATGGCCGATCCTGCATAACATGGGTATACAACCGCCTGAAGATGGGTTAGAGAGTGATCTCTAGCATAAAATTAGGATAAGGATAAATAATGCCATTTATAAAACCAAGTAAAACCATCCATATGCACACAACCATACACACACACACACATATATGTATATATATGTCTATATATTTATATATGTCTATATATATATATATGTCTATATATATATATATATATATATATATATGTCTATATATATATATATATATATATATAGAACCAAGTTAAGAAAGGGAACCGAGTTTAGCATGTCATTAAAAGCTTTACCTTGGCTATGTAGCTTTGCCGTCCTAAACCACCCATGGGCTAAATGGTTCAGCTCCCCCAGCTAAAAGGGCCCCAGTGTGTGAAGCCGCACGACCAGAGAAGAAAACCTGGGATGAATAGTACATGCCCTTAATATAAAGTGTGACATCATATATACAGTCATAAAGACCAACCTCACATAGGCAAATATGAGTTTCCTGTTTTGGTCCCCCCCAGGACCTCCACCTTCCATGGCTTTGCTATACATCCTACCATTATTGCCCAATTAAGACCATTACCAAGAAACCATCAATCCATTAACCATTTATTAACCAAGGCCATTAATAGTGGTATCATCATACCATCAATAACTTGCAAGTTTTGTCCATAGCCAACCATATATAGGTTTAAGGGATTCCATGTACCCTTCATGATTTCCAATTAACCAAAACCATGGAAACCAAGGCCTTTCCAATATATTTAAACCCATTTAAACCATTCATATCACTTAGGGTTCCATTACCAAGTTTAAACCATGCATAAGTTCCATCTAAAAATAAATATTTTAGTGAAAACATCATTAAAGGTATTTTATCAAACACATTGGGGGCATAGTATTTCCAAAATCAAAGTCCATTACCAAAAACCATTCCCATGCAACCAATTATCCAAAACCACCATTAATGCATATAAAAGCATAATTAAAATATGGAAAAACCATAACCAAGCATTAATAACCAAAACCCCCAAATCATAGTTGAAAACCCAAAATCATACAACAATGAAATCATAAAGACATTGTATAAAACCATGCCTTTAATTTGAACTAAAAATGAGGGAAGAGAAAATGCCTTAATTGAGAGGGTAGACAGAGAGAAACAACCAATAAGATCCGCAAATTAATCCGCTAGTTGAAACCTTAGCTTTCTTGCCAAAAAGCTTTTGAGAGAATTATAGAGTGATTAGGAAAAGTTTCCAAGTGTTAATGAATAGAATAATAGGGTAAATAGCCTCCCAAGTGAGTTAGAAGTTATGGGATCTTATTACGATAAGTGAAGAAATGTCTAGAATACCCCCACTTAAGTTGCCCAAAAATCCAATCATAGGGGTACGACTGACTCTCACGAGTCGTACCCTTCGATACGAGTGGTACCCACCACTTATATCCTAAGCATTAACCCTTGGACCCAACATTGGCCAGTGTATGAATTATCCTACCCAAGACATATCGACAACATACGAGCCGTACCCTTTAACTGTATCTCTAGCAAGATAGAATCACATGAGGTTTGAACACTGTCCACCATATGAGTCATGGGTATGACTCATACTATGGATTACAGCTCTTAGTGAGCCACTCTTACTCAGTTCTAACTTAAGTTACCAAGTCTAAGGTTAAGTGAAGAAACCAAATAATCTGTATCAAACCATACAACTCGTACCTGTTCCAGTGACCAAAATCTATCCCACCAACCAACACTAGTTAGCATACAACTAGACCATACCATTCATACCCCAACATACGACTCGTACCTATGAGTCGTATTGGGTCCAGGAACCAGAATTTTAGGAAATTTTCTAAGGTCCAGAAACTAGGGTGTTTCAGTCTCTCCAAGTAGGAATACCCTTCCTTAAATGATGGATAAGGTAGGGGTAACTACACATACGAGTCATTTACATTATCAAATATTTTTCCAATCCTTTACAAAGTTTCAAAACATAGAGGCAAAGACATTAATATTTCCTTTAACAACTTAGAAAATAAATATATGTTTAAGACACATACCTTCCGCATGAATACCAAGAGCTGAAAGTAGATGCAGATAATTTGAATTCATGTCCTCCTATATTTCCCATGTAGTTTTTTTCACCTTATGGTTTTTACCAAAGAATCTTAACTAAAGCCACATCCTTGGTCCACAATCAACAAACTTGCCTATCCAAGATCTCAATAGGGACCTTTTCACAAGACAGAGAGTCTGAGATACCCAACCCCTCTAAAGGAACAACTGCAGAAGGATCACCAAGACACTTCCTCAATATAGGGACATGAAATAATAGATGAACTGAGCTCAAGCTAGAAGGAAACTCTAATTCATAAGTAACATTTCCAACCCTCTGCAAAACCACATAAGGACCAATATACCAGGGACTAAGATTCCAATTTTTACCAAACCACACTACTCCCTTCATAGGAGATACCTTGAGGAAAAAACCTTATCCCTAACCTCAAACTCGAAGTCTCTTCTCCTAACATTCGTATAGGACTTTTGGAAACTTTGGGCAGTTTTAAGCCTATCCCAAACCACCTTCACCTTCTCCATAGCCTGGTAAAGCAACTCGGGACCAAACATATCTGCCTTCCCAAGCTCAAACCAACCAATATGAGATCTACACCTCCTACCATACCATACCTCAAAAGGAGCCATACCAATACTAGATTGATAGTTATTGTTGTATGTAAAATTTACCAAAGGTAGATGCTCTACCCAATTAACATCATAATCAATCACACAATCCCGAAGCATATCCTCTAACATCTGAATGGTTCTCTCTACCATTAGTCTGTAGATAAAAAGCAGTACTGAGAGTCACCTTAGTCCATAACCCTTTCTAAAAAAACCACCAAAAGCGAGACGTAAACTGAATGCATGATTAGAAACAATCAAAATAGTTACCCCATGCAGCTTCAAATCTCTTGAAGATATAACTTTGCATAATCCTTCGCCAAAAAGTAGTCCTCATTGGCAAAAAGTGAGTAGACTTTATGATCCTATCAATGATGACTCAAATTGAATCATATTGATTTTGAGACCAATGAAGATCGGTAACGATATCCATATTGATTACCTCCTATTTCCATTCGGGAAAAAAAAGTCTCTTGATAAAATCTACCAGGTCTCATATGCTCAACTTTAACTTGTTGACACACCAAGCACTTGGCTAGAAAATTAGCCACATCTCTCTTCATATAGTTCGACCAATACATCTCTTTGAGATTATAATATATCTTCATGGAACCAGGATGAACACCATAGCATGACTCATACACCCCAGCGAAAATCCTTTGCCACAAATGGTCGACATCAAGAAAACACAACCTCCCTTGGTACCATAACTAATCTCAAACACCATTACGTTTTGCATACCCACATCAGTCTTAATTTTTATCAAGATAGGATCTAGGACTTGCTTCTCTTTAAATTCTGCATAAAGAGATGACCGAACCACTTCCTATACTATTACACCTCTATCCTTGGAGTCCAAAAGGCAAACTCTTAGACAAGCAGTGAATATACTTCACCAATTCCCGCTTTTATTTCTCCACTTGAGCCAAACTCCCCTTGGACAACCTACTAAGTGCATTAACAACCATGTTAGCCTTACCAGGGTGATAGTAAAGACTTATACATAGTCCTTAAGAAGGTCCAACAATCTCCTTTTCTTAAAATTAACCTCCTTCTGAGTGAACCCACACTGTAGTCTCTTAAGATAAAAAATATGTCCATGTATATACTATACAAATAATGCCACCATATTTTCAAGGAAAAAACCACCGCCAATAGCTCTAAATCATGAGTAGGATAATTTCTCTGATGTACCTTCAACTACCTAGAAACGCAGAAAATCACCTTCCCATGCTGTATTAAGAACCAAGACCTACCCGAGATGCATCACAATAGACCACAAACCCATCAATGCCTTCCAGCAAAGTCAGAATTGGATCCAAAGTTAGCTTGTTTTTCAACTTCTCAAGACTCCCCTCATAAGCATCTGACCAAGAAAACTTAACCTTCTTCTTAGTCAACTTAGTCAAAGGAGTAGCTATCGATGAAAAGACTTTCATAAACCACCTATAATACCCAGCCAAGCCTAAGAAGCTTCAGATATCGGTTGCAGTTGTGGGTCTAGTCCACCTTTTAACCAGAAATACCTTTTGCAGATCCACCATAATCCCTTCACTAGAAATAATATGATCCAGAAAAGTCACAGCGTTCAACTAAAACTCACACTTAGAGAACATAGCATAAAACTACTCTTTCTTCAAGGTCTGCAATACCATATGAAGGCGATTAGCATGATCCACCTCACTTTTGGAATAAACCAGAATGTCATCAATAAACACAATAATGAAAAAATCCAAGAATAGCCTGAAAACCCTGTTCATTATATCCATAAATGCCGACAGGGCATTAGTCAATTCAAATGACATCACCAAGAATTCAAAGTCCCCATATAGAGTATGAAAATCTATCTTAGGGATATACCCCTCCCTAATCTTAAGTTAAGGATACACAGACCAAAGATCTATCTTAAAAAATAACTTGGCACCTTACAACTGATTAAACAAGCCATCTATCCTTGGAAAGAGACACTTGTTCTTAATAGTTACCCTATTTAACTATCGATAATCAATGCACATACAAAGGGAGTCATCCTTCTTTCACACAAACAACATCGGTGCACCCTACGAGTATATATTAGGATAAATAAACCCCTTATCTAGAAAATCCATAAGTTTCTTTGTGAGTTCTCTTTTCTTAGTTGAAGGTATTCTATAAGAAGGAATAGATTTTGGATGAGTGTTCGAAACCAAGTAAATACCAAACTCTATTTTCCTATCCGGAGGAACACTAGGAAGATCATCTGAAAAGATCTCAGGAAACTCATTTACTACTAGAACTGAATAAAAAGATGGACCTTCTGAGTTAGAACCTTTAACCCAGAACAAATACTAAAGACAACCTTTAGAGATTAACCTCTGAGATCTAAGATAAGAAATAAACCTCCCCCTAGGAGCTAAGAAACCATCCTCCCACCCTATAACCAGTTCACTAGGGAACCTAAAAATAACCTTACAAGTCTGATAATCCAAGGACGCATAATAAGAATGTAACCAATTTATCCCCAGAATAATATCAAAATCTACCATATCAAGTTCAAACAAATCCACCAAAGTTTTCCTACCACGCACAGCTACCATACCCCCTAATGACTCTCTGAGTAATAACTGAGTCACCTACCAGGGTAGAAATAGAAAAAGGATCTGAAATAACCTCAGGATCAAAACAAATATATAAAGCCACAAATAGGGTCACATAAGAAAAAGTGGACCACGGATCAAGAAGAAAATACATGTAATGAGAAAAGAGTTGTAACATACTAGTAATGACATCATGTTATGCCTCAAATCCTGGTAGAATGCCAAAGTATACAACCTATTTTGGCCAACACTAGGACCAGGAGAAGTAACAGAAGTAGACGCAACACCACTATGGGAAGGATCAAATGATAAAGACTCTAGTACTTTATTTTCTCCCGTAGCAACCTTATTAATTGGAAAATCCCTAAGAGGATGGCCTACCTGGATATACTTGAAGCATTTGTCCCTCTCTTTATTGTAATAACCCCAATGAAGACAACCACAAAACTAGCAAGGAGAGCATACAAAAATTACTTGACCCCACTCGCCTGAGATTAGGCATTCTGTACCCAAAATTTGTTACCACCCTGATGAGTCCTGTCACCCAAATACTTCGACTAAGTAGCACTAGTAGTAGAGAAAGATCCATTACTCCCCCACTTCTTTTTCTACCATTTGCCGCCATCAGGACCACTCTGAGACTGAGCACCTCCCTGAACAGAAAACCTACTCCTCTTACCCTTCCTATTTTTAAACTCTACCTGTTTTCTCTTCTTATCATCTACTTACTATATATGAACAATCAACTTAGAAATATCCATATCTTTAATTAGCAAGGCAGTCTTGCTTTCCAAGATCAAATCCCTATTTAACCTCAAAACTTTCTCATTCTCGCTCTCATGTAAGCCTCCAAATTAGGAGAATACCTTGATAGCTATGAAACTTCAAGGAATATTCCTTGACTGACATTCTCCCTTGAATAAGATTCACAAACTCCTCCATTTTCTCTTTCCAAATCTCTCTTAGGTAAAGAAACAATCTAGAAAAGCTTAAAAAAAGCATTCTATAAGGATAACTCCTCTATATCTTCTCTATCCCTATCCCACTCTTTATATCATTGGTATGTAATATCCTTGAGCTGATAAGCTACAAAGTTTACACCTTCCATATTAGCAGCCTGCATCACCCTAAATATTGATCTACACGAGGTATCATTATCACTTGGTTCAAGTTAAATATTCTGAATCAAAAGGTCCTTCTTTGTATTTAGTTTAGTGGTGAATGAATTTCCTGAAGTCTTTTTGGATAACCTTCCTAGTGTTCATCTGGATAGGGAGATTGAGTTTAGGATTGATCTTGGTATGGACACTCATTTGATTTCTATTCCTTCATATAGAATGGCTTCAGTTGAGATGAAGGAGCTTAATGAGCAATTAAAAGATCTCTTAGATAAGGGTTTTATTCATCCTAGTGTGTTCTCATGGGGTACACTAGTGTTAGTTATGCATAAGAAGGATGGTTTCTTTCGGATGTGCATTGATTATAGGCAGTTGAATAAGGTGATAGTAAAGGACAAATATCCTCTTTCAAGGATAGATGGTTTGTTTGATAACTTGCAGGGTGCTAAGTTTTTTTCCAAGATTGAACTTCGATCTGGGTATCATCAGCTTAAGATTAGGGAGGTGAATATCCCTAAGACTACCTTCCATACACGGTATGGTTACTTTGAGTTTTTGGTCATGTCTTATGGGTTGACCAATGCCCCAATTGTATTTATAGATTTGATGAATAGGCTCTTTTGTTAGTTTCTAGATTTGCTTGTGATTGTGTTCATAGATAACATTCTGGTTTACTCTAAGAGTGAGGTGGATTATGCTAATCACCTCTGTGTTGTGTCACAAACTCTAAAAGAACAATAGTTGTATGCCAATTTTTTGAAATATGAATTCCGGTTGAACTCTATCACTTTTCTAGGTTATATTATTTCAAGTGAAGGGATCATGGTGGATTCTTAAAAGGTTGTAGTGGTTAAAAAGTGGCCTAGGCCCACAACTCAAATTGATATTCGGAGCTTCTTGGGTTTAGCTGACTACTATTGGAGGTTTATGGAATGTTTTTAGACTATGGATGATCCATTGATTAAGTTGACTCAAAAGAAGGTAAAGTTCTTGTGGTCTGATCCTTGTGAGGGTAGTTTTATGAAGCTAAAGAATAAGCTAACTTTGGCTCTGGTTTTGACTTTGTCTGAAGGCACGAATAAGTTTGTGGTTTTCTGTGATGCATTTTATGTAGGACTTAGGTGTGTTCTGATGCAACATGGTAAGGTGATAGCCTATGCTTCTAGGTATTTAAAGGTGAACGAGAGGAAATATCCTACTAATAATTTAGAATTTTAGATGTGGTATTTGCATTGAAAATCTAGCATCAATATTTGTAAGGATTGCATATGGATATCCTCTCAGATCATAAAAGCTTGCAGTATGTATTTACTCAGAAAGAACTTAACCTCAGGCAGAGGAGGTGGCTTGAGCTTCTTAAGGATTATCACATGAATCTTTACTACCAGCCAGGCAGAGCTAATGTGGTTGATAATTCTCTTAGAATAATATCCACGGGGAGTCTTGATCATGTAGATAAGGAGAAATGGGAGTTGGTGAAGGACATTGAATGTCTGGATAACCTTTGAGTTCATGTTTTAGAATCTGAGAATGGTGGTGTGTTCATTCAGAAGGTGAAACATTTATCTCTTAGTGCGGAAATTAAGAAAAAATATATCTTAGATCTTGTATTATTGAGGATCAAGGGTAATATTGGTCGGTAGAAAGTGATGGCTTCTGAGATTTATGGTGATGGTACTTTTTAGTACCAAGGGAGGTTATGCATTCCCAATATTAGTGGTTTGTGAGAAAGGATATTGGCTGAGGAGCATGATTCGCATTATGTTGTATATCCTAGTTCAACAAAAATGTATTAGGACCTCAAGGAGATGTATTATTGGAATGGTATAAAAAGAGATATGGATTATTTTATGGCCAAGTGTATGGTGTACCAACAAGTAAAAATTGATAACATGAGGCTCAAAGGATTGTATTAAGATATTTAATTGTCATAATGAAAATGGGAAGTGATCAACATGGATTTCATTACTGGTCTTCCTCGATCTCAAAACCAATTTGATTCGATTTGGGTCATCATAGATAAGATGACAAAGTCAACTCACTTTTTACCCATGAGGACTAACTTTTTAGCTGAGGATTATGCAAGGTTGTTCCTCCAAGAGATTGTGAAGTTGCATGAGGTACCTGTTTCTATCATCTCAAATCGTGGTATGCAGTTTTTATCTCACTTTTGGCAATTGTTTTAGAAGGGTTTGAGGACCAAGGCTAGTCTTAGTACTACTTTTCACCCGTATACATATGGGCATGCAAAAATGACTATTCAAACATTGTAGGACATACTTTGGACTTGTGTGATTGACTATGGTGGTAGTTGGGTTGAGCATTTACCTCTTGTGGAGTTTGCTTACAATATTAGTTACCATTCTAGCATTGGGATGGCCCCATTTGAGGCCTTTATAGTAGGATATGTAGATCTCCTATTGGGTGGTTCGAGGTTAGTGAGGTAGAGATGTCTGTCCTGGATTTGGTTCACCAAGTAATGGAAAAGGTGAAAAAGATTTAGGAAAGGCTTAAGGCTTCCCAAAGTCACCAAAATTCCTATGCGAATGTAAGGTAAAGAGAGTTAGAGTTTGAGGTTAGGGATAAGGTGTTCTTGAAAGCGTCTCCCATGAAGGGAGTGATGTGGTTTGGTAATAAAGAAAAGATCAGTCCCCGATATGTTGGTCCTTACTTGGTCTTAAGAAGGGTTGGTAAGGTAGCATATGAGTTGGAATTTCCATCTAGTTTGAGCTCCATTTATTCGGTATTCAATGTTTCCATGTTGAGGAAGTGTATGGGTGATCCATCTCAAATCGTGCCTATTAAAGGCATTGGTATGTCAAATTTCTTGTCTTATGAGAAGGTCCTGATTAAGATTTTGGATTGGTAGATTTGTCAGTTAC
Organism: Capsicum annuum; assembly: GCF_002878395.1. Classification (NCBI taxonomy): domain Eukaryota; kingdom Viridiplantae; phylum Streptophyta; class Magnoliopsida; order Solanales; family Solanaceae; genus Capsicum; species Capsicum annuum. The sequence continues at coordinate 618,512 of NW_025834406.1, forward strand.
GGACCAAGGATATAGCTTCGGTCAAGGTTCTATGAAGGAACCACAAGGATGAAGAGGCTACTTGGGAAGTAGAAAAGGACAATCCATTTCTATTTTCTACTCCAGAAATTCATGCAGAAGGTGTGAGTTTTTCATCATACTTTTGTTTTCTAACTTAGTTAAAGGAAATATTAATTTTCTTGTATATTTGTTTTCTAACTTGGTTAAAGGTCAGAGTTGGAGTGGTGGGGTGTAAATCATGCTTGTACTGCCTTGTTCCATTATTCAGGGATAAATGATCCAAGTAGGGGAGAATTGAAACACCCTGGGTTTTGATCCTTAGGAAATTTATGGAGTTTGAGCTTCTGGACATTATACGACTGGGGGTAATTTCCATTTGTTAGGGTAAGGTTTATGACCCTTAACTCATATGTTGATTAGTGAGGTTTTGTTGGTTTCTGTCCAAGGTATGAATAGATATCATACTTTTCATATGTTAGGGTACTAGAGGTATAGTGCCGATCGTATAATGTCCTATATCTAGCCTAGATGATTCTATTCTACCTAAGGTACAGTTCTACGGTATTGTCACATGCTTGGGTATGACTTGGCCTTTTTGTTCGTATGTTGGTTAGTGTTGGAGGCCAATTTTCTACCTAGGGTACGAGTAGTGGGTACCACTGTTATGTTAGGGTACGGATTGGGTGGTATAGTCATACCCTCATGCGGGAATTTATACATTTTAAGTTGGGGGTATTCTGGATATTTTTCCTCTTAACCCCTTATGACCCTACGACTTAAAACACTTTTGGGACATTATTTACACTATTATTCTAAATCAAAAACACTAGAAACTCTCTCAAATCACTCTCAAGCTCTTGGGTTAAGCAAAGTCTAGGGTTTCCTTCAAGGTGGTCAATTAAGGCTTTTAAGGGTGGTTTATTTCCATCTTCTTTGGTATCTATGGCATATTACTCCTCCCTCATTTTTAGTTCAACTAAATTCATGTTTCATTCTTGAACCGGGGGTTTATCAAAAACAGCCTCTCTACTTCTTCGTAGGTAGCAGTATGGGCTGCGTATATTTTACCCTCCCCAGACCTCACTTAGTGGGAATACACTAGGTCTGTTGTTGTTGTTGTTGTTTTTGTTGTTGTTGTAAATTCATGTTTCAATGAATGGTTTTCATGATTTAATTATGAGTATTATTTGGTTTTGAATTATATGGTGGGGTTTTTGGTTATTAATAGTTGATTTATGTTTTTCCATGTTCTTACTTATGGTTTTCATATTATAATGGTAGTTTGGACATGTGGTTTAAATGATTTAAAACTATGTGGGGTACACAGGAATCCCCGAATCTAATAATGGAACCTATGGGGTACATGGGAATCCCTTAAGTGGTTGGCTAAGGACATTGCTTGCAACCTATAGTCGGTATAAGGATACCACTTCTTATAGACTTGATTAATGATATATGAAATTGGTGGTTTGGTTGTGTGCTAATGGTTTTAATTGGGCCATAATGGCGGGTTGTGATTTCTAACCTTAAAGGTGTGAGACCAATGGACGAACACTGGAAACTCATGTTTGCCTTCATGAGGATTGGTCATGGCGACCATATACTTGAGGGGTATGCAGGAATCCACTAAGTTTATACTTGTATATATGTATCATAGAGGGTGAAGGGTACAGGGGAATCCCTGGTCCTTATGATATATCCAGTTCGTTTGGCTACACGCACTGGGGTCCATTCAAGGAATAACACTGGGCTCTACTAGTATGCGTGTAGTTTTAGGACGGTCAAGCTACATAGAAGGTTAAGGTTCTAAATGCATGTTAAACCCGGTTCCCTTTCCCGAAATGGATTATATATATATGTATGGATGTGATTGCATATGGTTATTACTTGGTTTTAAATATTGGCATTATTTTATCCTTATTCCTGAGTACATGCTAGCGTTCACCCACTAACCCATATTCGAGCGCTGTATCCCGACGCGATGCAGGAACTACCCATACTACTTCTCTTACTCAGTGATTGGATTTGGGGACAACTTGTGTTGGATTAAAGTGGTGAGTTTCCACACTCCGCAAGGCTCTATTTCATGTGATGGATTTCTCTACATACTTTTTCATGCCATAGACTTTGGTTTTGGCTACGGTTAGGGGCATGTCCCAACCGGGTATTGTTTTACTTTCGAATAGAGGCTTGGTGAGACTATTTTGGGTTGGTACGGGCGGTGTCGGTATTGGTGTCAACCTTGGAATTAGTATTGGTATTGGGGCTAATGCTAGATGATTGTATTTGATTTATGATTTTTCCATTTTATTATGTTATATATATATATATATTCAAAATTTATCCAACATTAGGTGTAGGGTGTTTTGGTTGGTTATTGGGGTGGTCTCTGGTCCTGGTTAGGCTTGAGGCACCGACACGACTAGGCGCTGGTTCGGGTCATGTCACCTTCATTAGAACAACATGACCCATATAAGTAACAACATTCAACCAGAACTCACACTTAGAAAACTTTGCATACAAACGCTGATCCTTCAAGGTTTGCAAGACAAGGCGGAGGTGATCGGTATGATCCACCTGCTCTTTGAAATCACAAAAATATCATCGATAAAGACAATGAAAAACAGATCCAAGAACTGATAGAAACCCCAATTCGTAAGGTCCATAAATACTTCCTGGGCATTGGTTAACCCAAAGGAGATCAAGAATAGTTCAAAATGATCATAACGGCTCTGAAAGGCATTCTTAGGGATATCCACTTTCCTAATCTTCAACTGATGATAACCCGATCGAAGATCAATCTTAGAAAAGAACTTATCATCCTGAAGCTGATCGAATAGATCATCAATCCTCAGAAGTGGATACTTATTCATCAAAATCACCTTATTTAATTGGCGATAATCAATTCATATTTGAAGGAAACCATCTTTCTTATGCATGAAGAGAATAGGAGCACCCCACAGAGACACACTATGATAGATAAAACCCTTGTCAAGAAGATCTTTCAACTGCTTCTTGAGTTCCTTCAACTTAACCGGAGCCAGTTTATAGGAAGAGATAGAAATAAGACGAGTGTCCAGAAGAAGATCAATCTCAAAATGAATTTGCCTATTGGGAGAAACACAGAGATGATAATCAGAATACACCTCGGGAAACTCACAAACCATAGGAACAGTCTGCAAGGAAGGACCTTCGAATCTAGAATCATTAACATGTACTAAGTGATAGAGGCACCCTTTAGAAACCAATTTCTGGGCTCTAAGATATGAGGTGAACCTTCCCTTAGGAACTAAGGAACTACATTCCCACTCGATCACCGTCTCATTAGGGAAATTGAAACTGACTCTATGGGTCCGACAATCATGAGATGCATAGTACGAATGCAATCAATCCATCCCCAAAATCACATAAAAATCTAACATGTCCCACTTTATTAGATCAACCAAGTTCTCCCTACCATGGACGGACATCACACAACCCTTGTAGACTCTTCTAGCCACAATAGGGTCACTCATCGGGGTAGACATAAAAAAGGGGTTCGAAGTATATTCAGGATCAAAACAAAAATAGATTTCCACAAAAGGGGTTAGATAAGAAAGAGTAGACTTGGAATCTAGTAGACAATATACATCACGAAATAAGAGTTTGAGCATACTAGTGAAAAAATTAGGGGAGGCCTCAGAATCTTGGAAACTGGCAAGAACGTACAGACGGTTCTGAACAATGCCAGAGCCAGAAGCAGAAGTAGAACCCTTTATTACAGGAGCTGAAGATATGGAAACTAAAACCTTGCTAGCACCAGTAGTAACCCAAGAAAGCATTCCCACTACATGTGACCAATCTAATCACAACTGAAACACAGATTCCTCCTTTCATCACACTATCCACGATGCAATAGACTATAAACTTGACAAGGTGGATAGGATGGGGATGACTGTGTTTCACTGGCCTGATACTGGACATGAGTGTTACCATCTAGAGAAGGATCAATGGAGGCTAGTGGAACTCTATGAGAGCAATCAGAAGCAGCGAACCTTGGCCAGGTCTGTATCCTAAAAGTAGGATGAACTCTGTCCATATTGTCCCTAAGTGGGATAGAGGAGTTTCCACAAGCATCAGATCTTTGGGGAGGCATAATTTGAGATGCGACCAAACATATATTAGAGGATAATCAAGACCTTAGACTCTATAGGCCGAAGTTAGAGCACGATAAAAGGGAAACATTCCTAAATGCCTCATAACCTCGCCTTTATAAGTTTGGCATGCTACACACCCATAAATGAGACTCTACAAGACATGACTTTTTTAGACACCCAGTGACACCAAACCTAGGATCTGATACCATCTCTATCATGATCCAAACTAGGGCCTATCCATGATGGGTATCTCAAGCCCTATGTGGACCAGAGATAACTCCTGTATCTAACCAAACTAAACACAATAATCCCCAGTGTCGGATGAATTTCGAACATATAACAAGATAGCATGCATCAAGCTTAAGGAAATTTAAGACATGTCTATACCGGCAAATTGTGATCAGCCAAACAATGGACCAGTATCACCTAATATGCATGGTAATCCAACAAAGCCTCCTAACACAAAAATCAAAACTAGTCTTTGTTGGGACATTACAGACGATAATGAAAATAAAACCAATAATGCTAATGATAGTGAAACTCTCAACCCTAGTCTATGATAAGAACTGATGAAATATCTAAGTCTTTTGAAGTATGAAAGCTCACCACTTCATCATAATGAACCAATAAATCGATCTGATCTACCTAAATCTGTGCAGGAAAAGTACACTTGCCTTCAGACCTTACATCACATGGGGATACAATGACTGAAGATGGTTAGTGGGGTGAATACTAGTATAAAACTCCGGGATAGGGACAACATAATGCCATGATCAACAGTTTCTAAAACATTCAAATCTAATGCATATATATATATATCACCTGCCGGGATAGGTAACTAGGCTCAACATGAACTTTTAAAATCATAAGCTAGCTCTGTAGCTTAATCATCATAGTATAATAGTACACATAGCTATATGGGACCTAGCTCTCACACCCTGGTCAGGCCCCAGTGTGTGTAGCTGCATAAATTGGAAAAGATCATATATATGGGCGAGGAACTCTAACCTCCCAATCGCATACTAAGGTGACTTAAGCACCTGATCATGTAATAGAGTATGGGGGACTCTAACCTTTCAATCACATCATAGTGATAGTAAGGTGGACTCGAATGATATGTCCATAAGAAAAAAAGGGGCTCTAACCTAAGCCATTCTGACCCCCACACTGGCTAGCCTAGTTTCCAGTGTTAGTCCCTTAGGACCGCCATTTTCACAACCTGCTACACAACCCTCTTTTACGTCAAATTAAATATTTAACACACATTCATATTCATTGAACCATATTTTACATTAAGGCATACATTGTTGGTACCATCATACCAACTACACTTGTAAGGTAACAACAATATGCCAAAACAATTACATTACTTGGGGAATTCACAACCCCCTTGGTTTAAATATGCCATAGCTAGTGAAAACATAAAACCCACAAGGTTCAATTCAAAACCATTATGCAATAGTTCAAGGATAATTCAATTCCCACATTTATCATAATTAAAACACAATATAGGGTTGGGGAAAATCATAATTTCCTAGTTCATTCTCCATAGCCATGCATCCATAAGTTCAATAAACACTCAAACCCTCAAACTTTGTTTCAAAAGCAACATCAATACCTCATGAACAATACTTCGAAACATATGTTTCCAACAAATTTACAATGAGGGAAGAGTAACATGCCTGAAATACTAAGTTTCATGGAAAGAATTCAACCCTTGATTCCTCCGATGATCTACTTCTTGGAAATCCTAAGTTTGACTACTTAAGAGAATTTAAGAGAGAAAAGAGTGTAATTGTTTTAAGTTATGGTTGATAATAGGGTCCTAAATAAGATTATAAGTCATGGGTTTTCAGTTGGACAAGAGGGGAAATGTCTAAAATACCCTTATTAAAAGTTGGGAAAAATAACCCATCAATCGGTATGGGTGACTTTACGACTCATAGGGTTACCCTAAAACTCGAATCAGCCACTCATAACCAAACCAGAACCCCCTAGGGTTCTTCATTGTGAACCCTACGACTGTCACCCTATATCTCGTAATGAGACACTACAACTTATAGGGTCAAGTATAGTCTTGACAGTTTCAATAGAGGCATTACACTGGACACATTACAAAATACCATCCTTACGACTCATTAGGAGTTTATACACTCATTCAGGCTAGTCGTTATAAAGGTAGTGACTTGGGAAAATCCTTCTGGTCTCATGACTGGGTCCTATGACCCATAAAGACACATTATAACGTGTCAAGTGATTCATTTCTAGGGCTAAAAGCTCAAAACCTAGAAAATTTTCAAGGACCCAAAACCCAAGGCGTTATAGTACTGCATTCTCATGTTTCAAGACCTCCTCATTCATAACCTTTTCATGTTGATCCTAGGATAGTAGAGGTGTTTCATATCTATACTAGTCCAAATTGTCTTCACCTAAGCTCCATACTTAGGTAGATTTATCTCTACCTCTACCTCTTCCCTACCGCTTCTTTTACCTCAGGTAGCTAGGTCTACAACTAGAGGTACTAGTTTATGAGATGCTACTTTGTCTTTACTAGATCTCATATTTACTATATATCGATAAAAGTGTGAAGAGGTCAAATAGCAATCTAGATCACCAATTACCAATTGGAATTAAGTTGTAGCAAGAAATAAACAAAGTGATAATTTACAAAAGTCTCATAGAATCTCAAAGAAAAGTACAAATGTCTCCATACCATCCTGCAAGACTCTACTGGAATTATTTTTGCACAATAAGATTAATGAACCTAGAACTCTGATGCCAACTTTTTCATAACTTAAACCATCACGAGTGGCACCCATGCAATCCTTTTGGTGGGAGTATCAATAAACCTCGAATACTCAAATACAACACTTGAACAATTTTAAGAGCTAAAAGAAATTCCGCTAATCAACGAAAAGTAAGAAAAAAACTAAATTTCTAAAATTCCCCCAAGAACTTAAAGTAATTGTACCAAAAATATCTAATAATGTCAAACTACGATGTCAACATAGAAAATATAATAGTTAAAATATCTATGTCTCGAACAAGTGAACAAGATCTTTATATGATATGGCTCGTGGATGATCGAAAGCTATAGATAACCCAGAGTTAAAATGAATCTCATGCTAAAGATGAGGTCTCAATGAAGTCGATGGAATATTCTCTACACTTAACAAAAAGAAGAGCACGAGTAGTATTAGTAATAAACCATTATGCATTGGTAGGGTCATCGACCAACTATAAATAATAAATATTAACACATAACCAACACTTTGTAAATAAGTAAAACCATGTAACACTCAACAATTATATCTCTGGACTTTCCCAATAGTCCAATTATTTTAATATAGACAATTCACCAACTCAAGATCATGACTAACAACAATAGACTCACTGATGCGATAATTAGTGTTTAAATAGACTTCAATAATTAAATGAAAATTTCAAATATGTCAATAGCTCAGACCACTAATGGATTCAAATAACAACATCATTAATTGGTTTACTAGAGAAACCCAAAATTTTAACAACTATATTTCCTGGTTCACTAGTGGAACTATCAAGTTCACCAATATCGTGTACACATATGCTAAGGTTCTTATGGTTGCCCACTAGCCATGACCTGTAGATTCATGTACCCAATATTTTAGACATCTAGTACTGTCTGCCACCCTTATCCCAACTAGTGTTATTCCACTCTTATCTCATGTCCTCCACGGTAATACTCCTTGAGTTCCACCAGGTTTTTGATGATGACCTGCACTGGTTCATCTAACAGCAACATCTTGTATCATAATAAGTATAGTCATAAGTTGAAATTAACAGAAACATATTTGCCCTTCAATAAGCCTTTTTATATCAACAAAATATAGGTGATACACATTTAATATAATTCCACAAGTCAACAATTACAACATGCATTGACACAAGTACACAAAGAGAAAACTCACATGCACACATAAACCATATTGATTCTACAATTACAATTCAACCATCACCTTTCTCAATCCAAGCTTGCACTTGCTCGAACAAATTTGAGCATTGCCTTTCCTGCAGTTTTAATTAATTTTCATCAAAAAATAACAATACTATGTATATTTAACCTCTGACCTAACAATATAATGGATTATAGCCTAATCCTAAAATGGTAAATCAAAAATCATGATCATTTCCTCATTCTAGGATTTTTCTATCTTCATTCCACCTAAATTCTATCATTTAATAGTTAGAATGATGAATTCTCAGTATAAAATCATAATTCATCAATACTTAATCAAAAACCTATGGTTTCACCCTATTTTTACTAAATTACATAAGAAATTCCACTTAGATCAAGTCAAATTCTCCCCTACACCCAAAACTTAGTGATTATAAGGATAATTCTTCTAAATATTTAAGTTAAACCAATAGAATTACTTACCTCAATGAAGAATATTCATTGAATATAGGTTAAAAATTGCCTAAAGTAGCCTCTCCCAACCCTTGGAAGAATTGAGAATTACAACAACATTTTTGGTCTATTTTCTACATTAAACAATATTTGTTACACTATAGCTAGAAAAAGCAAGGTTAGCTCTTTCCTGCCTATGGATTTAGCAATTCCCACTATATCATTCTAGTGGTAGTGTCTTGCCTATTGCTATAGAAACCTAGGCAAAGGAAGAAAGTCTGACAACTATAGAAATTTCCCATTTTACATTATACTTCAAGATATTAATATTTTAAACTAATCCATTTATGTTAATCATAAAATCCTAAGTTTTACTAACTCAAATTACCAACCTATCCATTCCCGGATCAGTCTAGACCACACTACGTTTGGATTTTATCCAAAGTAGACTAACCCAAAATTTCTAACTCTCTATTTAGGGAGAATCTTAACTCATATTTTGGTATGCTAGACTATACATTGTAACGACAAAAGGGTCATTACATAACCGAAGTTTGTTGTAATTTTTGTTAGGATTGAATTTCTTTGTTTTTGTATTATTTTGATATGTGTGAAAGTATGCATGAATAGGTAGAATTAGAATTGTAACAAGAGTTAAGGTCAAAGAAAGAAAGTGTAACCTCAAACCAAAGGACATTACATCATTTGACCCTTTGGATTTGGTTTGCACCCTGAAAAAATGATGGATAAACCAAAATCACTGGAAGGAAAACACCGTTGATTTCATGGATTGTAAAGCAATTAAATGATCTGTAGAACCAACCATTATTTCCTACCCAAATTTCATAATTCTCCAGTCAGATTTTAAGTTCAAGATGAGAAACCATACATCGTAATGATTTCCTATACCATTAACCATGGATACCCAAAACCAAAAATGCATAGACTCGAATACACAATTAGAATGGTGACTTGTCATTAATTAAATGAGACATATGATTTCTAAATATTTTTCCCATATAAGGGACCATGGAGTAAAACATAATTGATTTCTATGGACCATCATTTAAGTCATGATTGGTTGGATAAATTTTTAGTCTAAACTCAACTTGAATCATTCCAATTTGTCACCATTGTTCTTCACTGATTAAAACCTATTTAATTCAAAACCTTTTAAATTTTAATGGCCTAAGAAATCCAAGCCAAGGCTAGAACCATGATTCAAATACATGTAGGGTTAATCATTAAGTTTAAATAGCATGAAAGGGGATTTGGTTATGTACCAAGGCCACAAGAACCTTTTTGCCTTATCCAAGCCAAAACCTCCCTTATCAATTGATTCCTTAAAAAATAATTAGGTTCAAAGGGAATAAAATATAGATTTAAAAACATCTTTGATTTTTTGACCCACCAAATAATAAATATTTGAATTATCTTTCAAAAGAATCTAGTTTCACCTTAATCTAACATTAGAGTAAAATGTAACTGCCCTTTTAGTGAAGCATTATTCTCTAGTAAGATACCATGATCCAAACCAAGACCCTAGTTACATTGTACAATTGTACAATGGTATCGTTTGATCAAGGTATCCCCAACATGAAAGTTGAAAAAGAGTACCCTCATATCACGAAAGAGAACCACGATTTTCCTTTGAAACCACCATCCCAGGCAGTATCATGAGTCCCACAGATGCTCTAAATGTAACCATAAAAGTTATGAACCAAGGTACGATCATAGGTAGATCCCACAATCATATAAAGGCCCATCTGATTATGTATAGAGAACTGTTATCCAAATCCCAACCATGAGTGCAATCCTTTTGGTATGCAAGTAATCCCTGATTAGACACCATTCCCTACTTTAATACTAGGATTAATCTTTAGAAAAATGGAAAAGTGGGGGTGCTAGGGCCGGGAAAGCAAAACTTAAAGTAGTGTAAATAATAGATAACTAGTAAAATAAAAAATAAGGGGTGGTAGGTATATATGTTAGAGAAAAAGGAATATGTAAAAAATATAACACAAAAAAGTAGTATTTGTAGAAATATAGCACAGCCAAAGCATAATGAGTCAAAAAGGGAAAGAAAAGGTATACAAGTTTAGTGTTCAAGGAGGGTTAAGTAACTATATCCAAATGTACCATACCTGTCCCTAAGCCTATATTACAAGTTGGAAAAAGTCCTATAGTGATCTTGGTCTAACTATCAAAAACCACAAAACATACAAATAAGGGAAAGCCTATATTATTTGTGCAGGAAAAATTTAAAGTTCTTTGTGAACATTATAGTATTTTTTCATATTGTCCATATCTTATCTACATTTATTTTAAGGGTCTTTCTTTGTATGAGTGCATAAAAGTGACTTTTTCTAGTTGTTGGTTGATAATTCGTGTATAAATGGTCGTGTGAATACTCTTCTTCTTATAATAGCATTATGTTAATGTTTTATCTCTCTGGTTATCTTTAAATTCCTCTATGCATATCAGTTTTAAAAGACAAACTTGAGGGGTGGTTGTTATTGGAATGTATGTTGATAAGTGCTTAATGAACTAATGTAGACTTTATAATTTTTTGATGCCTAAGTGTCTGTGAATAAGTCGTATTATATTTTCTATTATGAGTATATTGTTGTTTTATATTCTTGAGGGCAAGCAAGGATTCTAAGTCTAGGGTGATGATGTGGTGGTATTTCACACCACATTTAATGTTTTTTAACTGTGAATTCTTTTAGTTCATGAGTTATTTTTAGGATTTGATTGCATTTTTGGTATATGTACAGAGAAACATGCCTTGTACATAAGAATTAGGAACTTTAGTAACAAATAAAGGATGATGAGTCGTAGAAGGTGTCACGGCCCGAATGACCATGATTGGTACCCACCCTACACTATGGTTGGAGAATCATGCCTAACCCAACCCTCACTAATCAAGTTTAATAGTCAACAAGTCTTAAAACACCATAATTCAATAAATAAGTAAAACTATCAAAAAAATATAATCATCAAATCACTAATACAGTACAAAAATCCTCCATTTAACATATCCCTAAAACTTGAAATCACCATACAAGAACAATTAAGAGTACTCAAGTCTTGGCTAAAAGATTATCCAAATACAGATTAAAATAAGAGAATGTATTAGTCCCAAAATAAGGAATATAAACATAAGTCTAAAGATTCAATAACTGCGCGATCATGGTGCTCACCCCTAAATCAAAGTCTATAACTACTGGATTGAGTCGAGGCCCCATATTAATTACTAGAACACGCTCTGCACTCAACAAATAAAAGAGCACAAGTAGCATCAATGCACCAATAAGTACTGGTAGACATAATATTCTAACTCAACTCAATACCATACAAATAAGAAAACCAAATAAATGCTACAATAATCATCACATAACTCATAATTAAGACAATAACACATTCATGACACTCCACATTAGGGGGTATACAAAATCATATTGATGAATATTTACACTTGGCCAATTTCAGCAACAAGTTGCATCACAATATATAATTATGATTGAACATTCAATGCATATGAATGAATATATGAATGCTAGATGTGTGCATCATATCTTTCTCTTCCTAATCTCATCAACATCATTCTTAATATCATGATCACCATGATTTCAATATCATCATTAGCTCATCAAATTCAATATCATCAACAACATTATTATTTCAATTTCATCATCATTATCATTAACTCATCATTATCATCAATATTTATGAATACGCAAATGTAGTTAATAATCACAAGTTGTGATAACTAATATTCAATTAATATATAAGCATAGAGTTAAGCAAGGTTTATTGCTAATAATAAACCTAAAATATGTTGATTCCTTAATCAAAATCACTTCTAGGACACAAGCTTAAATTTCCTTTCTCTTTCACCTTGTTTTGATCTATAACGACAAGGTTGCAAACCTAACTCTCTATTTTATTTAGCATGAACAACAATGCTTCTACTACAAGAATTTTCTAACACCCTAGAATTATTACCAAATAATTTTATTCTCATTCCTATCAATTTATATTAAGTTGATGAATTAGGACTAAGGCCCTATATCCACCATGAAAAAGATTCTAATAATTTTTAATAATTCTAAGAAGTAATTCATGTTAAGAATGTAAAGAACGTACCTCCAAAGATGAAAACTTTTGAAAAATGGCAAAAAATTGCCTTCCCTAGAGGCTTGGTTCATTTTGTAGAACGTGGGGAGTAAAAATGTATTTCTCATTTTTAAATTTATCAAACTGCATTTTTTCCACAATAATGGTTAAGTTAACACTAAAACAGTTCATGAAGAATTACAGGCTATAACTATAGTGGTACTGCTATAACGATTTGCGATAAATTGTAGGTTACAATTGCAATGGTACCATTACAATGGCCCAAGATAAGTTGTAGGCTATTGATGCGATGATACCATTTTTCTATTGTAGTGGTCCCAAGGTATAATATCAAGGCCTTTCACCAATTTATTCTATTTTACAACACATCCCTCAAACTACAACATTGCAAAGCAAACCATACATGGTAAAGTCTATAATCGGAGTTCTATAACTCTTTTTTACATGGTAGAGGTTGCCATGACTTTCTCAAATTGTCACAATCTAAAAATTAAAGTCAAACACCTCCATAAATTCTTATTTTAATACCTTATTTCCTTATCTGGTACAACCTAAAAAATTGTCTAACACTAGGCTAGCTGTGAATTTCTCAAGAATTGTCTAAGGAAAGACTTGAAAAACGTTTTACCTCTTGTTTTAGGATAATAATGATTTATTTTATTACATTAGATATCAATTTTCCCTTTATCTATTCTCAAACAATAACTAGCCCAAAATGAAATAGCTTAGAAAAGGAAAATACCCGAGTCAATAATCAAGTGCGGATCACTTGCACATGTCTGCCTCTGTTTCCTATGTTCTTCAGTAGGGTGGTTCCTCCATTAAATGTTGATACAAAGAATAACTATGGTACTCAACTTTCTTATGTCCCTATTTAATATAACAATTGGCTCCTCTTTGTATAAGTCCTTATCAAACAACTTGAAGTTCCAATGAATGATGTAATCCCTAGATTTATGATACTTCTATAACATGTATATGTGGAATACCAGGTGAATCCCAGACAAGGTAGGTGGCTAGGCCAAATTGTATCCTACTAGCCCCACTTTCTTCAAAACCTCAAAGGGACTGATGTATCTTGGACGAAACTTGCCCTTCTTGCCAAAATACATTACACCCTTCATGGGTGATATTTTAAAAAGTACCTTCTCTCTATTTTGAAACACCAGATTTTCGTTGATTTTGGTATTTTCCATGCTCATAGTATTAGATCAGAATAGATTTTTAGTAGTAGATGATATAATGACTTAATTTTTGGTAATTTTTGTTAATTATTTATTTCTATGTGTTTTGACCTTTATACCCCTCCTCATGGTTTATTTTTGGTATTTCTGGGGTGTGGGAATGATTGACATGGTTTCCAATGCATTTCAGTATGATTTGTTGCGAGATTGTGATTTTTGGTGGTTAAAAAGACTTATTAGTTGACTTCAATCAACATTTATTGTTCTGTATGTCAGATGCAAAAATGAACTATGAAAGTAGATTTGGAATGTTGATTTTAGGTCAGTGACATGGTTAGTGTGGTTTTATGGCTTTTGTATATCATTTCGACCCTCGATTCAGAAAGTTGTGAAATTGGATCTCAGTGGGCAATTTTATGAAAATGATATTTTTTTGAAAATATGATATAGAATTGAGTAAGAGAGTCGAATTTGACTGGGTAGCATAGTTTATTTGCATTCATGGGGATTTTGAACAAATATCGAGGGTCTCGTGGAGACTTTAAATTCACACTATCTAACTAATGCACCACTCAGCTAGTGCATTTGCTTAAGCGGCCAACCGATTACTTAGGAGACCTGTATTACACCAACAAGTGTCACTTAAGATGCCTTGGGTCTACTTAAACGACTATCGCTTAATCGACCTTTGGTCCACTTAAGCGATATATGCAACCTTGGTGGGTGTTTCTTAAGAAGACTCTAGGTATCTTAAGTGGCGAACGCTTAAGCCACATCGTGTTTTCTTAAGCTATCTATGGGTGGTACATATCCTCTTTTCATTATTTTTCATTATTTTTTGACACTTGGAGCTTGGGTTTTTTGTGTTTTTGGGTGATTTCTTCTATGTTCAAGCTTGGCTAAGCTCCAAATACCTATTTTAATTATTTTCATCAATTCTTGTCATGTAAATCTTATTAAAACTCAATTTAAATAATGAAATTTTGAGATTTTGGACTAAAAGGACTAAATTAGTAACTCTTCGATTCAACCAATATCAAGCCATTTACACTTGGATTTCTTCTAAGGGTTTCTTTAATCTCAAGTAAAATATTTTTGGACTAAAATTCTAGTTTTACCTTTTATTTTAGAAAATCCATTTTAAGGATCCATTTTAACCTCGACCCCAAAATAGGCAATATGGGTATCGCTGACTTTTTTGACAGTTAGATTCACTATTTGCATGTTTTAGTTTATTTTGAGTGCTTTTTTGAGGGGAAGGATTGTAAGGCCCCGAATCTGGTAACCAGAATGCTACATGGTGCTCATGACCTCGAAGGACCACAAGCTAACCCATGACTGATATCTATACTTGGACACTGCGTAATATACTCTATACATACATAAATAAAGGCTAAAAGGCCATAAGGTTCAAAACTGTAACAAAACTGATAAAACATAACACCTAGAGGAGGTATGAAATACCCAAAATAACTGAAATAACTGTCTGAACATGCTAGTCTAAAAAGTATCTAACTGACTGAACTGTCTGAACAAAGAGTTGATAAGACATGTCCCCAACTAAATCCAACTACTGAAATAAATTAATTAATGAGATAATCAAGTAATAGTCATGTCCTCAAAGGATGATGACTCACTGCTAACTCTGACTAGATTGCTATTGATGCTCTGGAGCTCGTACTTCTAAACCTATGGTATAAAATACCATAGTGCAAATACGTTAGTACGTTTGAATTTACTGGGATGCATGTGAGGTAGGCTGAATGCAAAGGGTTCACATGCATTAACTATACTAACTAACTAAATAACATAAGCGTGAGAATACATGCATGAATACATAATAACAGTAACTGAGTTCATGACAACATAATTACTGAGTCTGAGTACAGATGACATGAGATACTGATATCTGTATAACTAAAATAAATGATACTGAGCGACTATATCTGACAGTCTAGTTTCTGATGGAACTAGCTGAGTTTCGTTCTATTTTGAGTTGACTGTATTTGACAGTCCTAAAATTCTAAAGAACTATTTGAGTTCTATTACTGAGACTGAATGACTGTATCTAATAGTCCTAATCTGTAACTGAAACTGTGGGAAGTAGTCAACTAATCAACATACCCCAAATAATACAATATAGCTGGATTGGGGTCTAATCTGTAACCCCATATGGAAGGTGTCAATACAACGCCACTGGTAAGGTTAATCTATGAGTAACCCTCATATAACAGGTAAATCTAGTGAGAACGGTGGAAACCCTCATATAATAGGTTAAGCCACCTCATCTGCCCTCATATAACTGACTATGATGTATCAACCTATGCTGGCTACATAGTTCTGGAATGCAAGAGTTGCTTCTAAGCATCACACCCTCATATAACAGGTGGGTTTTGATACTTGGGTTCACTCGATGCTAATTTTTACTCCCATATGAATAGACACTGAACATGATTAATTGAACTGAATCGGACTGAGTTAACTAAGTTCCGTTGACTGATGTAATACTACTGAGATGACTGAGTTTTTCCTGAGTCATGAGACTGACTGAATTCTATGGATCATGGATTGACTGAGAGTATCTTGAAAATATGACACTGATTCTAGGCACACAGCTAAACTTTTGGGATACATAATTTAAAACAAGAATCAAAAACCCAGTACATCATGAATATGAGTTTCAATTCAATTTAAATCATGAACAATCATACACACACAAATCTTGGATTTTGAAAAGAGATTCTTAAGCTTCATGGGTGAAAGGGATCTATGAATCAACAAATGACATACCTGGGTTGTGAGTTTCTTGAAGTTCTTAGGCTTTAAGAACTTGGAATATCTTAGTTTCTTGAAGAATGATTTAGATCTTGTTCTTGGGGATTATCTTTGAGAGAATGTTGTAGATAGATAATGAACTTGTAAGCTTTGATCTGATATAATTAGGGCTAAAACAGGTGGAAAAGACCCAAATACCCTTATAAAAATGGCTTAGAATTTGCTGAACGGGATCTGCGATGGCTTGTGTGACGGTCCATCGTTCTGACCTTTGCACCTGGGCTAGAATAAGGACTCACTACCTTAGTAGCGATGGGTTAGGCAAAGGTCCATCGCTAGCTCGATGGTCTGTCAACCAAAACCATCACCATTAAGCAGAATATGGTCTCACTGCCTCTGCTGCGACGGTTTGGGTGACGGTCCATCGCTAGCTCTATGGTCCGTCGGCCCTTATCTCCGCACCTATGTAGTTTTGATTTCTTTCTATAAAATGGCCATAACTTTCTACCTTGATACCGGATTTGGAAAGCTAATTCAATTTCCTACTCAACAAAAAGTAAAAATCGTAATAAAATCACACGTATAAAAGTGGATTTATCTTGCAAAGCAAGTTTCTAACATTCTTGGGATAATTTCAAGCTAGGTAGAAGTATGGGGTATTACAATATCTTCCCCTTCAGAACATTTATCCTCGAATAAGACTGAGTGAGAGGTGAGAAGATAAAATGACATACATACTTAACATGAACACTGGAACGTGATCTCATGATTGACATGTCTGAGATTCATACTTATCATGCATATTTGATGCATGGTTTTATAACTGAGATGTTACATGAATGCATGACTGAGAGTACTGATAAGGTGATCATGCATATCTGATGGGTGAATACATGACTGAACTGACTCATAAACATGCCACTGAACATATAAGGGTAAAGATACCAAGTTTTGAATGAAAACTAAACATAGTTTGTAACTGAAATTTGAACCATAATCTGAATGAACTTAATGAAATCTATTACCTTAGGCTGGGTCTAAATTAGTGGAGAAGAGGTAAGGATACTTGGTCCGTATATCTTCTGCTACTTCCCAAGTAGCTCCCTCAATGGACTAATTCCGCTAAAGAACTTTAACTAGAGGGACTTCTTTGTTCCTCAGCCTATGAATCTGATAGTCAAGAATTTCAACTGAAATTTTCTCATACGAGAGACTGTTCTCAATAGCTACGCCCTCAACAGGGACTACAACTACTGGATAAGCTATATGCTTCTTTAGCAAGTGGACATGAAAGACTGGATGAACTGAAGCTAGATCTGAAGGCAATTCAAGCTCATAAGCTACTTTGCCTAAGCGACTGATAATTTTAAAGGGACCGACATATCGGGGACAGAGTTTTCCCTTCTCGATGAATCTCTTCACTCCCTTCATGGGAGAGATTTTAAAAATATTAAATTTTATTTGATCTCAACTCGATATCCTTTATTGAACACGCATGAACAGGAACATAAGAGCATGATTAAGTCTGTAATGTGTGACATTGAGTACATAGCTTATAACTGAGATTGGAGATAGAGGGTCAACCTATGGGTACCCACTACTCCAAAATAGGTTCATTACATGAAGAGAAAGTGGCATGTTTATGTCATGAAAGTTTTTGGGATTATAGTATATCTCCCCCTTGGGACAATATGTCCCTTAAAGAATGTTGGGCCGATTTTCCCTTTTTTTTAGCTATGAGGAAACTGAGGTGATACACAAGGCAACTACGAACTGAATCATGATAGAATATCAGGATTTTAAAACTAAGGAGTGATACATGAACTGAGCTGGATGCCCAACTACCTTGTTGATCCATCTTTGAATAGTTACATTCATGAGACTTTAGATATTGTGACTAGATGGAAAAATAGGAAGCCATACCATACGAACTTGTTTCTCTAACTACTAAGCTGAATCAATGGCTTTGTCGACTAACTTATACTAAAAACTTATACTCGACTGGAGTATTTCTATGACACTCTTTCTATAGTGTTCTAGTGAATGTAGAGAAAAAGGAAATATTGGCCTAGTCTAAGCAAGACATCTGAATAGGGGATCACCACATGGCTGGGATTCTTATACTAGGGGGCAATGCCTATGAAACATCATCTAAAATAGAGTGACTAAGCCTTATGCACTGCATCTAAAATTTTTAGGCTTAGACATATCCCTTGAATACTCCTTCCACTATACTCTCTGCCTTAGTAAAACACATCACTTAAGACTACTAAAAATATTCACATGGTTGCTGGGTACAAATGCATAAACATACTAACTTATCTGATTAAATGCATAGCTGATAGCTGAATATTGGGTAGGTAGGATTGAACTATACTTAGTCTGAATAACTGGACTGAAACTATAGAGCATTATGCTTAGCAGGTAATGATTGAATGGGTAACATGAGATAACTGAGCATGAATGAGTGAAAACTGTATTAAGGATGCAAGACCAAGCGTATAACATGATTTTAAAATATTCTATAAACTAAGGTAATGAAATACTAATAATTGAATAGTTAATAACTGTATGCTATGGTAAATCAAACCTAGATCTGGACTAAGTTTCTAATCTGATTACTGAACTGGAGCTGACACTGTAATTAAGAGTGCAACTGGACTCATACTGGAACTAAATATTGGGTTCTTATAGTTGAATTTCGATAACTGAGGTTTAGACTGATACTGAATTCTGATGGCTAAGTAACGGATAGCTGAAAGCCATGGTTCTGTAGGACTATCTGAGTCCTTTACGTAATATTAATTACTAAATTGGCATTATAACTGAGGCCTAAGGGATAGAGCATCAACACCATAGATTTCACCGAGGGATATAAACTGAGGGTATACATGATATAATCTGAGTTTGGCTGATCATTCAAAATGGAGCATGAGTCATGTGGGTTGAGCATAATATAAAGCATGACATGAGTGCATGATTCATAAGCTGCATTACTTGAGTCTGAAGTCTCTGTACTCATGGGACACAATTCATAACACGAAGTGAACTGGAACTCCTTATACTAGGAACTATGAGAGTACATGATTCTCACTAACGTGCACAAATATGAGCGATGATCATAGAGATGACATATAGGACATGAATAGTTATCCTAATAACTGATGGGTTTTGAGGGTCTGTAACACTTTTCTGAGATGGTCTGCATGATCACGCTCACTATGAGAGTAGACAAGAATGTCATCTATGAAGACTATGATGAATATGTCCAAGTACTGGTTGAATACATGGTTCATCGAGTCCATGAAAGCTATTGGAGCATTAGTAATACCAAAGGACATGACTAAGAATACGAAATGACCATACCGAGTTTTGAAAGCTATTTTTGGAATATCACATTTGCTGAGTTCTGCTGATGCCATTCTGTATGGCGGAATAGATACGGGGTAAGTATCTAAAAGAAGGTCAAAGCTGAAGTATATTTCCCTCTCAAGAGAAACTCCAAAAAGATCTTCGGGAAAGACATCTGAATATTCACTCTCAACTGGAACTGACTCAAGACTGGGAGTCTCGAAACTAGAGTTGTTAACTCAAACAAGATGATAGACACATCCTTTAGATATCATTTTCCTAGGTCGTAGGTAGGAAATAAGCTGACCTCTGAATGATGAAATACTACCCTTCCACTCAAGGATAGGTCCATTCAAAACTGAAATTGGACAACTTTATTTCTGCAATCGACTGTGGCATGGCAGGAGTGAAGCCACTCCATCTCGAGAATGATATCAAAATTAGTCATCTCTAATTCGACAAAGTCTGTTGAAGTGACCTTCTGAGATACTATCATCGGACAATTCCTATATACCTATTGGGCTATGATGGATTTACCCACTAGGGTAGAGACTAAGAAGGGCTCTTCTATAATTTAGGGAATGACTCTGAAATCAACTGCTACATATGGATTAACAAAAGACAAAAAAAACTCTTGGATCTAGCAAAGCGTAAACATGCAAATGAAAGATCTTGAACGTACCAGTGATCATGTTAGGAAAATTTTCCTAATTTTGTCGGGACTGAAAAGCATAGAGTCAGTTTGGGCGCTACCCACTGGTTGCGATGGAAGTGGCACCCTGCTGATTCGGGGGACCGGACTGAACTGAGGAATGGTTCTGCTGACCTTGAAATCCTGACTGGGGACAATCTCTAACTTTGTGGATGGGCTTGCCACATCCAAAACATGACTCACTGCCAGCTCTGCAAATACCCTTGTGGTTTTTACCATAAGTCTAGAAAAGAGGATTAGTTCAGGCAAATGCTACACTGCCCTGAGACTTAGAGCCTGGCGCCCTATCACTATTACCATTTCTGAACTTAGGTACTGGGATACTGATTGGGCATTAAGTTGGAACTGAGGGCATTGGGAGGAACTGAGAATGATTCCGACCCTCTAACGTAGGCTGATTGTAATTGAAGCTACCTGTTCTAGCTCTCTTATTTTCTCTTTTTATTTCTTTCTCCCTATGTTTCCCCACCTCACTATACCAGGCATAAACTATATGCCTAGGTGGGACAACAGCCTACTGATTGCTCTGAGCTACTATTGAGTAAAATAAAGTAAGGGAGTCAGTTTTAAATTCACCATAAATAACATGCTTAGCTAGGGAATCCACCTGGATAGGCTGTGGTGCTATTTGATTCTGGATTCTCCTTACGTTAGCCATTTTGGAAGGCATTATCTATAAATAAAAGGGAGAAATGGATTAGACTAAGAGTTAGATTTAAGCTAATGCTCACTGGCATGACATGAATACTAAAAGAAAGGAAACTGTTCCTAAAACATCTTATAGCCTCCGGTACATAAATGTGGCGTGCAATACACCCATGCACAAGACTCTACTAGATGCGGCTTTTAGACTTCCTAGGAAACTATTGAACCTTAGGCTCTGATACCAAGTTTGTAATACCCCAAATCTGGTACTGAGAGTGCTACACGGTGCTCATGACCCTGAAGGACCACAACCTAACCCATAATTGATATTTGTACCTAGACACTGCATAATATACTGTATAAATGTAGAAATAAAGGCTGAAAGACCATAATCTTCCAAACTGTATCATAATTGATAAAACATAATATCTGAAGGGGGTATGAAATACCCAAAACACTTAAAATAACTTTCTGAACATGTTAGTCTAAAAAGCCTCAAACTGACTGAACTGTCTAAACAAAGAGTTGATGGGACATGTCCCCAACTAACTCCAACAAGTGAAAGAAATTAATTAATGAGATAATAAAGTAATGGTCATGTCCTCAAAGGATGAGGAATCACTGATAACTCTGACTGCTAAGACTGAACTGCTACTGGTGCTCTGGAGTCCTGCTTCTGAACGTATGGTATAAAATACCATAGCATAAATACGTTAGTACATTTGAATGTACTAGTATGCATGCGAGGTAGGCTGAATGCAAAGGGTTCACATACATGAACTATACTAACTGACTAAATAGAATGAGCATAAGAATATATGTATGAATACATAATAACTGTAATTGGGTTCATGATAACATGATTACTGAGTCTGAGTACAAATGATATGAGATATTGATAGTTGTATAACTGAAATAACTAATACTGAGCAACTGTATCTGACAGTCTTGTTTTTTATGAAACTACCTGAGTTCCATTTTGTTCTGAGTTGACTGTATCTGACAGTTTTAAAATTCTAAAGAACTGTCTGAGTTTTATTACTGAGACTAAATGACTATATCTGACAATCCTGATTTGTAACTGAAACTGTGGGAAGTAGTCATATAACTGATATTCCCTAAATAATGCAATATAGCTGAGTTGGGGTCTCACTGCCTCTACTGTGTTGGTTTAGGCGACAGTCTGTCGCTAGTTTGATGGTCCCTCGGCCCTCATCATCTCACCTAGGCAGTTTTGACTTCTTTCTATAAAACATCCATAACTTTCTACCTCAATACCGGATTTGGACAAAATTGATATTGTTGGAAAGCTAATTTAATTTTCCACTCAACAAAAAGTTAAAATATTAATAATATCACATGTATAAAAGCAGATTCATCCTGCAAAGAAAGTTTCTAACATTCTTAGGACGATTTCAAGCTAGGTAGAAGTACAGGGTATTACAAGGATCAATATTAAAGGATTTTTTACTTAGTTTTCTTCATTTGAGGGAGGTTATGCCTCAAATTTCTTCAAACTGAGATAGGTAGTTAATATCTATATAGAATCATGTTATTAGTGTGGGAAGTAATGATGAAAATGACTTTATTATTTGTTTTATGCTCATGTAGGGGTCATATATTGCTGTTATGTGGTGGTTTTGAGATATTATTTGCTATGTGTGACTATGTACGATCTTAAATGAGTTTATTGTCTTTGTATTTATGTAATTGGTTGAATTCTTCTTTGTATAAAAAAATCTAGGTTGGTATTTTGTATGGTATCAAATGGCATATTATTGTATATCTTCTCTATTAGTTTATGGACAATATTGGATTAATGGATTGTTGGCATATTGAATGGATTTTGGCTCACATGGTTGGTATATTGGTTGGATTTGGAAATTCTCATTGTGGTAGGTTGTGAACATTACATCCTTAAATCATGTACATTCATAAACATTGGTACTACTGTGCAAATATTAGATTTTTCTAACAAAAAATGTGACATCTTTAAAAACTCTATGCCGATGTATATTGGATACTAGATTGTATATGGTTTAACTAACCCCCATGGGCCTTACTTCGGGAGCACAACCCGATAGTTATATATGAGGTTGTACGATAACTTCTTGGCTCACATCATTATCATAATCTTCATTGCATTTCATACTCTATGTACATTCTGTGTTGTATTTTCATTCTTGATGTGATATCTGTCTATTTGTTTCTCTTTCTTATTCTTGGATCTAGTATATGTTTATATTGTAGAACTATTAGTAAAGACAGTGTAGGCTACCGTTTGGGATATTTGCTAATTGCATTTGACAAACCCATAATGTCTATTTTATATGTTTTATTTTCTACTTTAGTCAGTCGGCCTATGATACCTGCTGGATATAAGTGGACCATACTCACACGTACTATGCCCTTTTGGTGTAGATCCAACTATGAGGGTGTCACACGATAGCTGATTCGGGCGATGTTTGGAGTATTTTTGAGGTAGCGATTGATTTATTCTTCTAGAGCTTATCTACTATATCCCCTCCTATAGTTTATGTATTGAGTTCATATTTATAGAAAAATTATGTTCTTTTTGAACTATCAATTGTTTATTTTGACTTCACGATGTACTAAGTTGGTTCTTACATTGTAACACTGTATTTTGGGAGATTTATGGTATATTTGTATGTACTTTTATGCTAATATTATATATGTGTGATTTGACTTCATTCTAGAAGCCTCACCATGGGTTTTAATAATTTTTCCTTTACATATCAGTTTGGGTGATAGACTTACGTGTCAAAGCTTGCAGCGACAAGTGCTATCATGACCTTTAGTTTTGGGGTCATGACAAACTCCTCAGCTCCCATGAATGTAAGTACAATCCATGAAAGGAACCATGAATCATACAATTGACTCATGGAAGACAATATAGAATGTTGTCAAATCTATCGAGAAATCATGAGCCATATTACCACTCAATGTATCATAGTATAAGTCATACTTAACACCAGTAAACCCTTAAATAAAATGTGAAAAAATAGTCTTAGGGATGACAAGTTAGATTACAATTTATGGATCCATTGTAATAGTCATGTTATTGACTTGTGCAACCCATGTATGGAATCTATCCATAGTTCTCCATGTAACCATGAATCAAATGACTTGTGGAATAACTTATAAGTTATGCAGTGACTTGTGGACAAATATGACAAAAAATTTTAGAACAACTTTAAAAGAGGAAGTTAATCTTTTCTGACTCTTTAAGCCCTATATTACATAATTTTGTGATCATTTTAGGGATATTAAAGGTTAACTAATTAGTTACACTCACATTCACTCAATTAAATTCTCCTTAGTAAGAAAATAGCATGCTCTCAATTCTCTTATGGTTCTAGGGTTGTCATTTAAGCCCCAAGAAATCAATGTTCTACTTTATTTTCTTCAGGTTTCCAAGTTTGTGAGATTCCAGTCAGGGTTACCATTAACCTTTATGCAAAAAATCTTAAAATACCATGGTGATTTTTATAAATTTATGATTTTGGAATTATACCCAACTATTCATTTTTCTTAAATTTCAGTTTCCTTATGATATTTTATGATAACAGTTCTTATTACAAGGTATATTCATGATTTCTAATGGTTAAATTCAGTTATTACACTATTTGAAGAACTATACATAACTTGATATAATTCAACCTATTTTACTACAACATAGCATGTTATGAACACATGATCCTTGAATTTAGTAAATTTAGCATGCCTAGTTTTATTATTTCAAAACTTTTTTTTTCAAAAAAAAATTATCTATTATAAGGAAACACATTGGTTGTTTGGAGCAGTATTTAGCACCGAGCTGACATGGGTTATAAATAACCTAAGTCATATAAATATGTGCCGACGTATGTTATGTATTACCCTCTGATATTAAGTTTAGTGCTACACCTTTTTCAAGATTCTATACTTATGGAAAGGTATAGAGCAACTCTTTACAATGTAGTTAAAATGTTGGACTCCATATTTTCTCATTTGGTTTATGTTTGTTAGAAGAATTTTCCTAGAAAATGATTTAAGCATATTAAATGTACATGACTCAACAGCTTTTAACTTAGATGTAACAACTGTATAACATACTAAAATGATACAATTTTTCTATTTTGATCTATGAAAATGTGGGTTACTATTTTTCAACTTAATTATGCTCAACAAGATTAGTACTACAGATAATTTCAATTTAAAAACATGATTTGCATATTTATTCACGACTTGAATACCTTTCAAACATGTTTTACATACTTATTCATGACATGGATATCTCTCATGCTTCGAACATTTAGATAATTACATACTTTCTTTTGTAGTTATATTATTTATGACATAGATTTAGAATCATGATCTTAGCCAGGAGGTTTGATATGCTTCTAATAATTAGGTTAGCATACTTTGTGAGTCATATAGTTCAAGTCTAGTAGGACATTATTTGACTTGTCTAGCAACTCTCCTTAAGTTATTAGAGGCTTTTAATAATAGTTAGTTATATTTTGTTGGCTCCGATATTCATGTCATCTACTTTCGTAGATTTCTGGGATATGCAGTTTATGAAATTTTTGTTATCTTATCATGATATATGTTTCTAATCAATATTTAAATACATGGTCCTTGTTATATACCTGTATCAAGGGTTTTCTTGGGATCATATGTAGTTCTATCTCTCATGTCTCACCAAGAGTATTAACTTAGATCCTTACAAGTATGATGAGTACCTGGGATTTAGTAAGGAATAGAGAAGATATTAAGAAAGATTTGAAGTATTTTAGGTTGAAGTATATACCTTTCAAGTCCTCTTTCCTAGGATGGAGAATATTTTTTCATAAAGTCCTTCTGGCAGCAGCAATGAATTCATAAAGCCCTAATATCTCTCAAAATTATTGTTGTTGTTCAATCCCAAAGGCTGAATTTATTTATTAATAATAAAGATGGCTTCTAGAATCTAGAGTTCTTGTACTAGAGTAGAAGAGATCACTAGTTCACAAGTTTAATTGAAATAGATGCTAATGATATGGAGCACTACTAATGGTAATTCTAAAATGAGCGTGGTTTTATAAGATACTTCTCTTATTGTTATTTAGTTCCTATGGAAGAGAAGAGAACTATTCTGCATGGCATGTCCTACTCAATTGAAAAAGTTTTTTAGGAAATAAATGATACTCTCTCAAAGTTGATTAAAGCTAGGCTTAACTTTTCTTTAAGTACCAATAATTGACCTCCAATGATCTGTGGTACATATTATTTAGCGGAGATGAAGCACCCCATGAAGTGTGGCACTGGAGGTCAACTCTATAAACTGTCTAAAGAAACTATTTCTAGTCATGGTACAATATTTAGTTAGGCAAGCAAACACTCTTACTGATTTTTCTTGCAAACCTAGTGTATGTTTTTGCGACTACCATTTAATTCAATTATTTCCAAGACATTCCTAGTGAAGGCAAAAATAATTCTCAATTTAGATTAGAATGGCACTCTTGATATGAGAATTAGATCAATCGAATAGTAGTGGTTTTATTGTTGTTTCCATAATCCAGTTATTTGAAGTAAGACTCTATATTGTACAAATATTAATGCAACATCATGATGAAATTATTCGAAGATAGCTTGCATTAAGTCTGATGAATTTTTGACTGATTTAGGTATCACACACATGGTGAGATCTTTGAGATGGTAATATGATTCTAATTAGAAAAGTAGATAGACTATTTATGTACTCTCTTTATAGATCTGATAATAGATTGCAGGGCCTACATGAAGCTCGAATATATAATTAACTCTGATTAGTAGCAATCTCATTTTTGAGATTCAACCCATGAAAATTTAGATGATGAAAGAGATAGTTAATATAGTAGTTAATTTTATATTTCGCCAATAGTTATCCAGGATTTATGTCTTCTCCAGTGTCTTGCTACAGGTTAGGTTTGTCTACAATAACATCAGTGGGGATTTGCTTTTTCTGATAGTTATTGAATTAATTTTTGATCTAACCTCATGCCTTTGATCTCCTCCGATCTAGTGTTGATAAAGCTTTAACTATTTTCTTCATGACAAACGAATCAAAAAATTTCTATTATCAACAATATCAGGAGATAGAACACCAATAAAATCTAGAATTTGACATTGACATTAGTATAGGTTGAATCACTTACTTTGGATCTCTTATTTGGTGTTATTGAAGCCACTAACTCTAACATCAAGCGAAGGGATTCTAAGGAACAGTTCCGCTTAAGGATTTTCTTACCTTTAATGATGTTTTCCCTCTCTTAGATTAGGTTATAGACTATTTTGATATTGTTCTTTTTTTTCTTGGTTTTGTTTCCTTTTTCTATTTTGGACCACATCTAGCCAACTTGGGAAATTGTTTGTAATTGATTTGCTTTTTAATAAATTATGACCTTTTGGCCTTTTACTTTTTTTAAAAAGGAACTCAAATTTAGTTTTCTTTAAAATAAAGAGCTCAAATCAACCTCTAAATAATCAAAATTTGATTCATAATTTTAGCTCCCAAAATCACCATTTCCCCCCAATTTAAAAAACTAATGTAAAGGTGAAATTATTTGTAAAGCATCATAATATTTATAAATAAAGATTTTTAATCATATCCACACTATACATCATTAAAATTCCTTTTAAACCACTCAAAAATGAAATTCCAAGACTCCAAAATCAAGTAACGGGGTTTATATTTGAAAATGAGATTTTTAAATCTACCTAGGTAAATACTCTTTGCTATTGTGGGACCCCTTAGTGATTGAAAATTACATGAACCAAAACCAATATATACACAATCAATACGACTTCTTTAATTATGAGGATCTAATAGATAATAGGATGCAAAATTCATACCAACCCAAACCTGCTAACTCTTACAATCATGATGAGAAAAATCCTCTAGTTTCCATGATCAATGTGTCCCAACCCAAACTTGAGAGAGGAACTAGCACCTGATGATGAAAATTAAGAAAGAGCTTACCTTGTTCAATAATTTGCAAATAGAATGTAGTAGCCACAAATAATCAAGGAAACAAACAAGTACATCTCTACTTAAAAATAAGCCCTCATTCAGCAGGACCCTTCCAACATCTCTACAAAGAAACAAATACTCCTTATAGTACATATAAAGCAATAAATAGGTAGAACGAAAAGTTCTACTTGGGTACTCAAGGACACCATGATATCTAAGAAAGAATAAAAGCTATGCTGGTAGTTGAGGACTCCGTAATATTTATACAAAAATAGGAACTACTATATAAATGTAAGTTTAGCTATCAAGCTTCTTAACTATCAATAACGACCACAAGGTGTGGCTAGTAAGTAGGCAACACTAATGAACATATAAGGCCAAAACGGTCACCAATGTAGCTATACAATCTAATAAACTAGTATAAGCCATTATAAATACAATAAATGGTAAGTCATGGCCCAACTTACCCAATAGTTATAAATAGAAAAATAGGCAACCCACTTATATTGTGCAATCTCTTAAAAGGAAATGATTCCACCAATACACTAAAATATCAATTGTTCTATTAGGGGAGGAGTTATTTGGGTGTTCTTAGAACCTGCATGTATGAATCCAGTGCCCCTAGGAAATGGTACATCAGTAAAAAATACATGTACCAAGTATGAAAGGAAAACTCAAATCTGAAATTAAAATTTATTTACAAGGATTGTATAAAAAGCATAAAAGAGCAACACCTTACCTTCCTACGTCTCATAATATATAAACACATTGAAAATAATAACCTAGCATTGACCTCAATACAATTATAATTGCCTTTTGTGGGACATTAAATAAGGAATAGAGTGCTGCTCTATATCATGTTGTGGTATCTAACTCAATAGTATATGGCCATAATTCGAATAATATGATTATCAAAGTTATAGTAAGATAGGGCCTTTATGGTCATGCCAGAATGAAAAATGAAATCCTTAACATACCTTTCAACTAAAGCCCTAAAGTGCCTCTATGAAACCCAACAAACCCATTTAAACACAAAAATTTTGAGAGTCAACAAAGTTACAAGATCATGTCATATCTAATTGATAAGGATTTAAGGTAGTCACTATGATCAACCCAACTTTACTCAACAATTAATCATAATATCTATCAAAAATAAGTATTTATCACAAAAAAAATCTATAAACATCTCACCAGATCAGAGCTCAAGAAGTAATAGAAAAAGGCATACTTTATGTTGTTTAATTCAAAAACCATTGCACGTGAATCAAATAAAAAATTTGTGAGCCTCCTATCGCTCAAATAGGCTGGTGATAGGGCTTATATGTATGTTGTTCTAAGTCATCCTAAAGCTAAAACTTCTGACCCTATGACGTCTTTATTATTTGATCTGGGATCTATTTTTTCTTATGTGATAAGGAAATTTTCTTTGGGTTGGGAGATAAAATATGAATTTCTTGATTCATCCATGTGTGTATCTACACTAGTTGGGGTTTTAGTATGTGTTTATCAGGTTTATCGAGCATGTATAGTTATGTTTATGTGTTATAGAACATTGGATGATCTAATTATATTAGATATGGTGAATTTTTATATTATTTTGATAATGAGTTAGCTTTCACCCTATTGTTCCATAATTTATTGTTATGCAAATACTATTACTATAGCTATGTTTAAGATTGAGAGGTTAGAGTAGGAAGGTAATTTCATGTCTACTCCTTAGAGAATTATTTTAGCTACCACGACCAAAAGTTAGTTATGTAAAGGATAGAGCATCCCATACCATCTTTGGGGTAAACTCTTAGCAGTCCCTCGTATTTCTTTAGTTTTAATACTATGTGAATTCATTGGGGTATTCACTGATGAATTCCCTAGTATGCCACCTGATCGTGAGTTTGACTAATGTGTAGACTTAGAGCTGGGTATTTGCCATATATTCATCTCTCCACATAGGATAGCATCAATAAAATTAAGGAAATTAAGTCTCTATAATTAGAGTTATTGGAAAAGGGTTTTATTTTTCCTAGAACTTATCCTTGTGGTTCTCCTTTACTTTTTGTGAAATAGAAGAATGGAGGTAACCAAAAGCGCATAAACTATCGATAGGTGAATAAGGTGATCATTCATAAAAAATATCCTTTTCTAAGGATAAATGACTTATTTGACCAATTATGAGGAGTTGTGGTGTTTCAAAAGCTTAATTTGAGCTCGGGCTATCTTCAACTTAAAATTTGGGCAGAGAAAATCCCTAGTACTGCATTGTGAAATCATTATGGACGTTATGATTTATTGGTTATATAATATACTTTGGCCAATTCCTAACTTAATTTATGAGTTTGATGAATGGATTTTCAAGCCTTGTTTTGATTCATTTGTTTTAGTTTTCCTTGATTATATACTAGTTTAGTGTAGGAGTAAGAAGGAGTATAAAGCTCACTAGCATACAGTATTGTGGTTGCTTAGGGAGAAAGAGCTTTATGGTAAGTATTTTTAGTGTTAATCTTGATTTTCTTCCATTTCCTTCTTGATGCATATGGTATCTAAGTATGGGGTTGTGGTATACCTATAAATGGTCGAAGCCTTTAAAAATTAGGCCAAGCGAACTAATATGATAGAAGTTAGTAGTTTTACGGGGTTGGCCAATTATTATTGCTAATTTGTGAAAGTGTTCAGGTTTGTTGCTTAGAATATGACTCATCTAACTTAGAAGGAGGTACCTATTGTATGTAATAATGAATATGTGTGCTCTTTTAGAATCTCTAGACTTTGCCTCACTTGAGTCTAATTCTTACCTTGCCTATTGGAGGTAAGAATTTTTTTATGTATTATGATTCTTCATAATCTAGTTTAGGTGTTGTTCCGATATAGGATTAGAATGTAATTACATATGGATAAAGCTGTATGAGAAGAATTACCTGACTCATGAATACATAATAATAATTTATGGAGAAGATCCTAAACAACCATAGGGATAAGTTGTTATAAGGTGAGGATAAGGAGGATATTCTTGATTAAGTGGGAGTGATGAGGATAAAAGGGCATGTATGTGTGCCTAGAGTGGGCAAGTTGATTTCTACTATCCTTGTAGATGGTCACATTTATATGTAATCTATACATTTGGGTGTGACAAAATGTACTAAGACTTAAGGCACAACATTGATATATAAAAAGGTGGGTCATTATCCTTTAGTTTAATTATGTTCTACATGATTAGTACTAAATGTGATTTTAGTTATACATCGTGATGTACATACTTATTCATGATTTGCATATTTTTTATGCTATATACATTCAGACATATTGATTATATACATTCTATTGTGCTGCATCTTATTAATTATGTAAATTTAAGTCCTCACTTTTAGTCTTGTGGTTATATATGCTTCCTATATTCAGTTCAACACATTGGGCGAGTCCTTATAAATTGGTGATAATTGGAGTTTATTTGCTATAATTTAGTTTGTTTACAGTATTTGAGTTACCTGAGGACTTGTCCTAGCAACTTCTCTTTAGTTATTAATGGCTTTCAAACAAGGTTAGCTTTCTTCAATTGGGTTAGATATTCATGTGGCTATATTATGATTTTTTGAGATGTTCAATTTATAAAAGTTTTCATATCTTTTATTGATTTATGCTTTAACTCGGTATTTGAATACATGCCTAGGAATACACTTGTGTGAACAGTTTACTTCTATTAATTTTTGTTCTATGTACCATTTATCATCAATAGTATATACTTGGTTCATGATGAACTTTATACCAAAGCACTAGGCTTAAGTATCGAGGTTATTTGAAACGCTATATGTTGTAGAGTCTTTTCCATGGGTGTAAAAAGTATCACACTTATGAGGGAGAGGCTCTGAGACATTTTTGGAAACCATCCCTTCTTTTATGATCTTTATTATGTGGTAGAATTTAACTCTATTTATCCATCTTACTCATGTGTTACACATTTAATATAATGTCTCAACATAGAAACATCGTACAAATGGTCATAATGTTAATCCACCTGCATTATTTATTAATAAGTTAACTCGATTACATTTCATGGTTCCATTTAAATGTTGGTTCAGTCTATGGCAACCAAATCAAATCATTAGGTAGCAGTCCCTACAAACACAAATATTGGGTCAATTGTTGCTTGAGTTAGAGACTCTTGTTTCATGAAACTTCCAGAGTCCTTTATTAATGAATTGAAGAAGATCCTATAAGTTATGCCAGTGAATGGGGTTGAGAATGTTAGGTTGATGTCCTATCAGCTCAAAGATGTGGCTTTCTAATAGTTGACCTAGTAGAAAGACTGTCATGGTATAAATACAACTTACGTACTTTGGGAGGCCTTTATTGAATCTTTTCTTGATTTGTTCTTCTCGAGAGAGTTGAGGAAGTAAAACGTTAAGGACTTTATGAGCATCAAGCAGTGATCCATATTAGGTATAGAATGTGGTATGATATTTAATCAGCTATCCAGGTATGTACTTTAAATAGTTGCTAGGCCGAGGGTAAAAATAGTAAGTTCATTTTTGAGGATTCAGATTCAGTAAAGAAGGAGTACATGACAACTTTGTTTATTGGGGTATAAATAACTACAAAATGATGACCTATGCTTAGCAGATTAAGGAAGAAAAGCTAAATGTAAGGGAAAGATAAAAAAAGATGGCTTGGATAGGTATATTTGAGTACAACTAGTAGTGATTTGATTATAGGAACCGATTTTCTTTTCAATAGAGATTTTTAAGACCATCACCTTCATCAACTTTTACTCCATCTCAAGAACCCACACCTTAGTATGATTGGAAGAGTAGGTCATTAGGTTTTTCTTTATAAGGAAGTGTTGTAGGGGGATTATTTACCCTACTCTTAAAAAATATGGTAGGAACCATTCGAGGGAGTAGTTGTATGTAAAGGAGGGTTAATTTAATTATGGTAAAATAGGTCACATAATAAAGGATTTCCCCTCTATCATGGAGGGAAATAAAGGTGGTAGGGCTTAATTTACTTCTTTAGCAGCTCTAATAGGCCACCCAGTTTAGTATGTGCCACTTCTAATGCAAGTGGTGGTCAGTTCTAGACTACTTTTTGTGTAATTTCTTCTAAAAAAGATTAGGAGACTTCAACAGATGTAGTCACATATATGTTCCAGGACTTTTTTAATGATGTGTATGCTTTGTTACACCCTTAGGCTATATTGTCTTTTATGACCTCATATGTTGCTTTTATGTTTGGAGCCATTCTTGAATAACTCCTAGATCCCTATTTTTCCACTTTAGTTGGTGAGTCAGCCATAGCTAGATAGGCATATAGAAATTACTCAGTTTTAGTTCTCCATAGGCTTACCATATTTTCTCAAGTTGAGTTAGACATGTATGACTTTGACATCATTGTTGTTATAAATTTGCTATATTTATGTTAAGCTTTAGTTGAATGTAGAACTAGATTCATAAAAGCTTAGTGTATATATAAGCTTGTCTTAGTATGGAAGGGTAGTCATATAGTGCCTATATTATTTATATTTGTTAAAGGATAGTTTGAGACCCCATCTCTTTAGTCAGTTTTAGTAGTTAGTAGTGTCCTAGAATATTTCTTCAGGAACTTCTTTAAGTCTATCCTAAATGGGAGATTGCCATTGAGGTAGACCTTTTTCTGATTATTCAATCCATATATATTTCATTTTATAGTATGTCACAAATTGAGATTAAGGAATTGAAAGACTAGTTGAAATACCTTTTAGATAAATGCTTTATACGACCTAGTATTTCCCCTACTCTTGTTTATTTTGTGTTAAAGAATGATAGTTCTCTTAATATGTGTATTGACTATCGTTAGTTAAACAAGGTCAAAGTAAAGTATAGGTATCCCATCCTAAAACTAATGCCATATTAGATAAGCTTCGGGTGCCAATTGTTTCTCTGAGATTGAACTCCGTTTGGATACTATTAGCTTAGTGTTAGGGAGTGCGGTATACCTAAGATAACCTTAATAACTTTGTA
The DNA here is from genome assembly GCF_002878395.1 of Capsicum annuum. Taxonomy (NCBI): domain Eukaryota; kingdom Viridiplantae; phylum Streptophyta; class Magnoliopsida; order Solanales; family Solanaceae; genus Capsicum; species Capsicum annuum. Next base: position 652,826 of record NW_025834406.1, read on the forward strand.
AGGTCACGATAAATTTGTGGTTATAAAATTTAGTCTAGAAAATGCTCCTACAACTTTTATATACTTGATGAATAGAGTATTCAAACATGATTTGGTTATGTTTTTCATTATATTTATAGATTACATTCTTGTCCTCCTTCACAGTAAGAAAGAGAACATAGATTATCTAAGAATTTTGTTGTGGACTCATAATGACTGCCCATTATTCTCAATGTTTATAAAGTATGTGTTTTAGTTGAGGTTAATTTCATTATTTGGCATGTTATATCTAGTGAGGTTGTTCAGGTAGACATTCAAAATAAAGGAGATTCTTAATCTTGTATATTTACTAGAGGAGGTTTATTAGAAAACCTTTCACGATTTGAAGGATCTACTTACTTTTACTCTAGTTTTGACATTGCTAGATAGTTTAGACAACTTTGTAGTTTATTTTATTCTTATAGATTTAGACTTTGTTACGTGTTGATGTAGAATGGTAAGTTCATTTCATAGGCTTTTAGACACTTTAAGGGTCAAGAGAAGAACTCCCAACCAATGATATTTATTTCGAAGTAGTAGTTTTTACCTTGATGATTTGGAGGCACTACTTGATGGTGTTCATGGGTCAAAAAAATTCTAAAATATAGAATGGTTTTAATCTCTGACAACGGAGATGGCTTTAACTTCTCAAAGATTATAGTATCAGTGTACTTTACTATCTAGATAAGGTTAGTATAATGATTGGTGCTTTCAGAAGGTTGTCCATTAGTAATGTAGTCTATGTTGAAGAATCCAGGAAGGAATTATTTATGGATGTTCAGATGATTGCACAATTAGAGTTTTATCTTATAGATTTAAAAGATGTTGGTGTTATCATTCAGAATAGTTTAGAGTCTTCTCTTGTGATAGAAGTTAAGTGAAAGAAAGATTGTTATCTATTTTGCACAAATTGTAGGATGTTATCCATAGTGAAAAAGTGTAGCTTTTCTCCCAAGAAGAAGATGGTGTTCGCTGTTACTCGCGTAAAATTTTACTCTAGATATCTTCATAAAGGGTTAGATATCTTGGTATTTTATTCATCCAGGTGCCACTAAGATATATTGTGATCTATAGGAAGTCTATTGGTGGAATGGATGATGAGAGACATTACACAATTTGTAATAAAGTATCCTATTTACTAGAAAGTAAAGGTTGGGCATCAGAGATTGAGAGGCATGACTCAACATTTTAGCATTCCTACTTGGAAATGAGAATTAATTAACATGGATTTTATCACAGGTTTACCTCTTAGGTGATTTCAACATGATTCTACTTGAGTTGTAATAGGAAGAATTACTAAATCAACCAAGTTTTTGGTTGTTAAAACTACAGACTCAGTAAGAAGACTATGGTAGACTTTATATCCATGAGTTGTAAAGGTTACATAGAATTCCCTTTTCTATCAATTAAGTTAGGGGGTTCTAAGTTTATATCTCAATTTTAAAAGTCTTTCCAAAAGGGTCTTAGTACCCCAGTAGATATTAGCACAAGTTTTCATCCAAATTTAGATTGATTGGCAAAGCATACCACTCATACTTTAGAGGGCTTGTAAAGAGACTATGTGCTTGACATAAGAAGGTAATTAGGATAATTATTACTTCTTATACAGTTTTCTAATAATAACAGTTTCTATTTTAGCATCTAGATAGCTCTTTTTGATGCACTTAATAGTATGAGATCTAAAACTCCTATTGGTTGGTTTGAGGTAGATGAAGCCACTTTTATAGGGATAGATTATGTTTGTAAGTATCTAGAGATGGTTCAACTAATTAGATAGAGGTTGAAGATTGCTCAAAGTCATCAAAAGTCATATGTAGATTATAGGACAAGTGATCTTGATTATTTTATTGATGATTGGTTCTTTTTAAATATTTTTCTTATAAAAGAGGTGATGATATCTAGAAAGAAAGAGAAGGCTAGTCCCTAGTACATTGGTCTTTGTAGGATTTTGAGATGGATTGACAATATGGATCATTATTTAGAGTTGCCCGTGGAGCTAGCAACAATAGATTGTGTATTCCATATGTCTCTATTGGAGAAATGCATTGGTGATCAAACACGTGCAGTTCCTTTAAAGATAATTTATGTGAGCAATTATCTTTCTTAAAAGAAGGTACAAGTCAATAAACTTGATAGGTAGGTTCACAAGTTGATGATGAAAGAGGTTATAGGATTTTTGGAGAAACTAGTTGGTTGAGGGAGTTACTTGGGAATTAGTAGCAGATATGATGGTCTAGTACGCTCATCTTTACCCTTATAACATTGACATAACGTAACCAAATAATTTTCCTTATATAGTCAGTCTTCTCAGCTTCATATCCTTGTTAGTAACTTGCAATTCCTACATGTTCTTTCAACCTCAATATGATTCTAACTAAGTACCTTCTCTAAGTTAAAATCAGTTCTCATGTTTATTATTTTGTTCTAGTAATCAGTCAGTCAGTAACAGTAGTTCCTTCCTTCTCAATCTAGCCTTACTCTTTATTCAAAGAAGAATGCTCCCAACTAAAAAATATTATAATACTTCAAACTTTTACATGTTTTTATTTAGACTTAATGCAGAAAATACAGAAGAAGAATTACTCTCCTAGTAAACCACGAGTCAGTGTATTACTCGTGGTATCATATCACAATTTTTCAGATGACTCATGAACTCAATTCCCAGTTAAATGTAACTCCTAGGCTCCCACAAATTAATGTACAATATATGAAAGGAACATAAATATACTATTGATTCATGGAACCCAATATTGAATGTTGTCAAATCCCTCAAGATCATGAGCCATAGTAGGACTCGTAGTATCATAGTATGAGTCATACTTAGCATACATAAACCTTTAACCAGACTATGATAAAATATAGTCTAATGGTCCATGAGTTAGAGTACAACTTATGGAGTCATTGCATGTCTCAAGGAACCAAAGTCTAGAACTTCTTCATAGTGGTCCCTGTAATCATGAATAAGACCACGATTTGTGAACTAACTTATGAGTCATGGAGTGACTTGTTTACCACTATGATAGAAAACATTAGAACAATTTTAAAAGGATAATTAGTTTTTTCCTACTATTTTATGGCCTAAAATACATTGTTTTTGATCTTTTAAGGGAGAAAAGAGGATAACTAATCAGTTACACTCTCATTCACTCAATTACACACTTATTCACTCAATTAAAATCTCCTAAATTTGAAAATAACATGCTATCAGGTCTCTCAATCTTCTAGGGTTATAATTCAGGCCCTAAGAAATCCAAGTTCTACTTTATTTTCATTAGGTTTCCTATATTTGTGGGATTTGAGTAAGGGTTACCTATAACCCTTATGCCCCAAAACTTCAAATTCGCATTGTGCATTTTATAACTTTATGATTTAGTAGTTATACCTAATTATGCATTTTTCTTAAAATTCAGTATCCTTATGATATTTTTTGATTGTGGTTCTTACTAAAAGTTATTATGCATGATTTCTAATGGTTCCAATTCCGTTATTATTCTATTTGAATTACTATGCATGATTTAAAATAATTAAGCCTATTTTAGTACAATGTGGAATGTTAGAACACATGATCCTTGAATTTAGTAGCTTTAATATGCCTAGTTTTATTATTTTAAAACATTAGTAAAAATAGTAAACTTGAACTATTTCATGCTTTTTTCAAACCATAGTGTATCCTCAAGGAGTATACATAATATTATTTTGGGATTATATTTAGCATTGTTGCATACAACTACACACATAAGTGTATGTGGTTGTGCAAGTAATATAGTTGCTTTTTTTAGCCCAATATCAATTCGACAAGGACTTGTGTTTAGCAAGAAATCCAATTCTAGAATTACTTAGGAGATTAAGTAGGTGTGAGTCATTACCCATGGGAGAGTTTAAGTTTTGAGAATGTAAAAGTAACAATAAGAAAAAATGAGAAGGTAAAGTATTTGAAACAATGATTTGGAGAAATCTAAATTCAAGGCAATTTGAACGATCCTACAAAGCTATACAATTTTATTGGTCAATTTAACTCTCTTGGTAGTTTATTCATAGGGTTGATAACATGAGTATGATCTTACGAACCTCTAATAGTATATCAAAATAATCCCTACAACCACATTGCTTATCAAGGACATGAGAACTAATTTAAATACATAAGTACTTCATTCGTATTTGAATGAAATAAGGAAAAATAGGTATATTCCTATCCTAACCATAAATCCTATATTTAATTGATCTAAAATACAATAATCAACTAAGTATGTTCCACATTCTAATCTAATCATCCTCCTTTCGGGCACTTAATATAAATATTACTTTATTCTAAAGGTTGCAGCTCAACAAAATAGTAATAATAAGGACGTATGAGCAACCTAATATGATAATCCACTTTAAACCGACTTAATTGAATGCCAAATAGTAATGTTCGTAGCCCCAACCCTAGAAATTGGGTGTTTATCCAATCATAGTGTATCACCCTAAAATTTCATCCCGAGATGCCACATGGTGCATAAGGCTACACGTAGCCCCAAGCTAACCCTCAGAGACAGACACTACCTCAAAGAATTCAATTTGACAATATTCATACACAACAAAGAGATATACTACATCAGGTTCAAGAGAAATACTGGAAAATACTAGACTATACAACCAAAATATATTGAATGTCTGTACATACCAACCCTCTAGTCTGACAAAGCCTCTATATATCAAAACCAAGGAGCCATTGGGACAAACCCCCAATGGACTCAAACAGTACTGAAAGCCATAACAACAGAATGATATCACCAAAAATATAGACACGGTTCTCGAACCATGAGGATTCACCACTGAGGGAACGCAGTTGAGGCACTCGAATATCGCTAACGCGGTTGCGTCTGAGTACCTGAACCTACATTAGGAGAAAATGTAGCCCATAGAAAAATATGTGGGTCAGCACTTTGGAATGTACTGAGTATGTGGGGGTGTATGCAATAATGCAAATATCATCATCAATTTCATAAAAATATGCATATGTACAATGATGGCTCACTTGGTTTGAGTTATATTGAAACATACTTTTCATAATCTCATAGTAAATAAATCATATGATAAAAACATCATAAATCATCATAAATAACTCAACTCTTCAACTCAAGACTCGGAGTGACTCGGTAATTTCAAAAACTTAACTCTTATGGATATGTGAGGTTCTTATAACTGACATAAACCATGTGAGCTACATGGAATCCAACGTTTTGCCCTCATAAGGAGAGAACCCTACATTGGTGGAAGCTTCGTACACTTGCCAGGGAAGCTTTCAAGTGTACGAACACTCGGTGGAAGCTTTCAAGCTTTCAAGCTTCGTACACTTGCCAGGGAAGTTTTCCAGCCTGACATGCTGGAGTAAAATGGTCATAACACTTGGCTCTGATACTAGATTTGGGTGTAATTTTTATCGTTGGAAAGCTAATTAAATTATCTATCTTTTGGTAGGTCATAAGCTCAATAATTCTTAGTATAATAATAGATATGCTCATTTGAAGTTGAATATGGCAATATCCTTCCCTAGAATTCAATCGATAAGGAATGTTTTGATTCACCTAATCGCTAGGACATCTTTGAGGCCTTAATACACATCATCCTTGATTAGAAAATAATCAAAGTACTATAATTTACTTCTCATGAGCTTGAGTCATGGTTGCACTATTTCTTAGAGTCTCGGGGTATTACAATATCTCCCCCTTGGAAACATTCGTCCTCGAATGTTGCCATATAGGCCAAGAACAAGAGAAATGAAGGACGTATAGATGGAACGACTCACTCAAAGGACTTACTTCACTCTATACCTTTGGATACCCTACAAAATGCACAATTTTATGATAGAAGTAGACACACAGCTGAATCTTTAATATGAAGAGGGCGGAATTAAGAAAGAATTGTACCTTCTGCTCCCTCCGAACTCACAGAAAAGAGGTGAGGGTACTTGGCTTGCATATCAGCTTCAGCTTCCCAAGTATCACTCTCAACAGATTAATTTCACCAAAGCACTTTAACCAAAGAAACTTCTTTGTTCTTTGGCCTACGGATTTGAAAATCCAAAATCTCAACCGAAATCTCCTTAAATGAAAGGCTATCCTAAATATCTAAGATTTCGGAAGAATCAACCACGATAGAATCACCAATATACTTCTTAAGTATGGAAAAATGAATATCGGATGAACGCTAGACAACTCTAGGGGTAACTCCACCTCATATGCTACTTTTCGAACACGGCTCAGAATCCTGTACGGACCAATATAATGGGGACTAAGCTTTCCCTTCTTTCCAAATCTCTTCACCCCTTTCAGGGGTAAAACCTTTAAGTACACCAAATAATCAACATTAAACTCAAGATCTTTTCTTCTTACATCGGCATACGCCTTCTAACGACTTTGAGTGGTATTCAATCTTTCTCGGATCAACTTAACTTTTTCCATAGCCTCGAACATAGCATCAGGCCCAATCACAGTTTCTTCTCCTACTTCAAACCAACCTATAGGTGATCTACATCTTCTCCCATACAAAGCTTCAAATGGGGCCATCTGGATACTAGCATGGAAACTATTTTTATACGTAAATTCGATCAATGGAAAGTTCTCATCCTAACTACCTTTAAAATCAAACGCACATGCCCTCAATATATCTTCAAATGTATGAATGGTCCGCTCAGCCTGACCATCTATTTGCGGATGGAAAGGAGAACTTAGAAGAACTTGGGTATCGAGATCCTTCTGAAAAGCTCTCCAAAACTGGGAATTAAACTGAGTACCCCTATCAGAGATAATAGCCAAATGAACTCCATGAAGTCTAATGAATTCTTGAATATACAATCTAGCATAATCCTCAGCTGTATGAGATGAATGCACTGGCAAAAAATAAGTTGATTTAGTCAACCGGTCTATAACAACCTAAATCAAATCATGATGACGATGAGAATGAGGCAAACCAATTATGAAATCCATATTCACTTCTTCCCACTTCCAAGTAGGAATGCTAAACTCTTGCATTACGCCACCGGTCCTTTGGTTCTCTACCTTAACCTGTTGACAAGTAGAACACTTTGCCATAAATCCTGCTATGTCTTTCTTCATACCGTTCCACCAATAGATTTCTCACAAATCGCAGTACATCTTGGTAGCACCGGGATGAATAAAATATCGTATGCTATGCGCTTTAGCCATAATTCTCTGCCTTAGATCATCAACATCAGGAACACACAATCTACCCTCCAATCTCAACACACCATCTCCCCCTTGGGATAAAACCTCTATCTTTTGGTCCTTAACTGATTTCTTCAGTCTGACCAAACTAGGACCCCTGTCTTGCTTTTTCTTTAGCTCTGAGACCAAAGAGGACTCGAAATTACTCTGAACTAACATACTCCCTTCAGCGGAATCAAGTAATCTAACACCCAACCTAGCCAAACGATGTACATCACAAGCCAATTCTTTCTTATCATTCTCTACATGAGCTATACTACCCATAGACAATCTGCTAAGAGCATCTACCACAACATTGGCATTGCTCGGGTGATACAACATACTCATATCATAGTTTTTTAGCAACTCTAACCATCTTCTTTGTCTAAGATTCAACTCCCTCTGAGTAAACACATGCTGCAAGATTTTGTGATCAGTAAACACACCAACATGAACACCATACAAATAATGTCTCCATATTTTTAAAGCGAAAACTACAGTTGCTAATTCAAGATCATGGGTTGGGTAATTCTTCTCATGAGGCTTCAACTTTCTAGAGAAATAAGCTATAACTTTACCCTTCTACATCAACACACAACCCAAACCAACTCTAGAAGCGTCACAATACACCACGAAACCATCAGTACCAACGAGTAAAGCTAATAATAGGGCTGAAGTGAGTTGAGTCTTTAACTCCTGAATACTCTTCTCGTAAGGCTCCAACCATAGGAACTTCACTTTTTTTTGGGTCAACCGGGTCATGGGAGATGTAATGGAAGAGAAGCCCTCAACAAAATAATGGTAGTAACTAGCTAGACCCAAGAAACTCCTAATATCAGATGGGGAGGTAGGTCTAGGCCAATTCTTTATAGCTTCTATCTTTTGGGGATCGACTCTAATGCCTTTGGCGAAAATAATATGACCTAGAAAAGAAACTGACCTTAGCCAAAATTCACACTTGCTAAATTTAACGAATAATTGATGATCTCTAAGAGTTTGCAATACAAGTCTAAAATGGTCGGCATGATTATCCTCACTTTGGGAATATACAAGAATATCATCTATGAATACAATGACAAACATATCAAGAAATTGCTTGAACACTCAATTTATAAGGTCCATGAAGGCTGCTGGAGCGTTTGTTAACCCAAAGGACATGACAAGAAACTCCAAGTGACCATAATGGGTTCGGAAGGCTGTCTTTGGAATATCACACTCTTTCACTTTAAGTTGATGATAGCTGGATCTAAGGTCTATTTTTGAGAAGTAGCTCGCACCTTGTAACTGATCAAACAAGTCATCAATTTGAGGAAGAGAGTACTTATTCTTGATATTTACCTTGTTGAGTTGACATTAATCAATGCACATACGTAATGTACCATCTTTCTTATGCACGAATAGAACAGGTGCACCCCACGGGGAAATACTGGGTTTGATAAAGCCTTTCTCTAAGAGATCTTTGAGTTTCTCCTTCAACTCTTTAAGTTCTTCGGGAGCCATATGGTAAGGAGGAACAGAAATAGGCTGAGTGCCGGGAAAGAGATCAATCTTGAATTCTATTTTTCTATCAGGTGGGACCCCTAGGAGATCTTCCGAGAAAACATCAGGAAACTCATTAACAATGGTAACTGACTGAATAGTCGGAGTCTCGGACTTGAGGTCTTTAACACAAACTAGGTGATAGATACAACCCTTGGAAATTAACTTCCTATCTTTGAGGTAGGATATGAAATGGCTCTTTAGAGTTACAGAACTCCCGGACCACTCAAAAATGGGTTTGTTAGAAAATTGAAACTTAACCACTTGGGTACGACAATCTATAGATGCATAGAATGAGTGAAGCCAATTCATACCCAGAAAGACATCAAAATCAACCATATCTAGCTCAATCAAATCAGCACATATGACCCGATGAAGGAAAGTGATAGGACAATTCTTATACACTCACATAGTAATAACAGATTCTCCTACCAAGGTAAGAATTAAAACAGGGTATGGAATTCATTCAGGGTCCATCTTAAAATTTACATCAACCAGAGGTGTCACATAAGAGAAACTCGAACCGGGATCCATCAATATATACACATCAAAATATATGACATAGAGCATACCAGTGACAACATCTGGAGAGTCTTCCTGCTCTTGGCGAGGTGGTATAGCATAGAAGCAATTCTGGCTTGAACCATCAGTAGTACTAGAAGAGGCAGCCTGAGAAGGAACTAGGTGGACTACGGGAGCGGGGGTACTAGCATCCTGACTCTGGGGATGAGCATCTCGACTCCCTTGTCTAGCATAAGAACAATCTCTAACTCGGTGGCCCAACTTGCCACAACCAAAGAAACCCCTCTGATCAACAAAACACTCACCAAAATGATCTCTACCACACTTGGTACATGAAGGAGGATGAGGTATGTTACTTACACTTTCTTAAGACCTGGATAGGATAGGCTTGTTCCTCTACTTCTGCCTACTTTTAGGTATGGGAGCACTAACTAAGAAAGGCGCGGGCATAAATGGACGTCCCTGAAATTGAGGGTGGTTCCCTCCAAGTAATCTGGACTGACTGAATCCCTGCTGCTCTGATCTAGCTCTTTTATTCCCTCTTACTCTCTCCCTTTCTTTCACCTTATCAACTTTAATCTGTTGGGCATGTATCATCAATCAAGAAAGGTCCATCTCCCTATTAAGCATAGCAGATCTACACGCTTTGGCAACGTAACTAGATACGCCGGTCATGAACTTGCTCATGATGGTCCTGGAGTCAGCCATCATACTAGGAGCATATTTGGATAACTAATTGAATCTAAGACAATACTCCTTAATAGTCATGGAGCCTTGGCTCAAATTCATGAATTTATCTATCTTTTCTTCCCTTATCTCAAGAGGAAAGAATCTATCCAAGAACGTATCCCTGAATAACTGCCAAGTCATGGGAGTGGCATCCTCCCCTCTACTCATCCTTCACATCTCCACCCAATAATATGTAATATCTTTCATTCGATAGGTAGCCAATTCAACACTCTCCTCCTCAATTAGATGCATAATCTGGGTGATCTTTCTCACTTTATCCAAGTACATCTGTGGATCATAACCTACCTTCGACCCTAGAACTCAAGTGGATTCATCTGTATAAAGTCACAAACTTAAGCTGCAGCGGAATTATTTTTTTGCAGAGACGGAATAGTAGCCTAGGTGTTAGCTTGAGCATTGGCGGTAACTGCCTGGGCTAGCAACTGAAAAACTACCTAGAATTCTACATGAGACACATGCTCGTTCAAGGAATCAATGGGTTGGGATTTCTCATTGTTTCTACCAGCTCAACGAAGAGGCATTTTCTGTTATAAGAGAGTATGATTTAATCACAGATAAAGAGACAGTTGTAGGCACAATAAACTTTAGAAAGAAAGAAACAAATTTTCCTAAAATATTCCATAGCCTCTTGCTCATAGATTTGGCGTGCTACACATCAATGATCAAGACTCTACGTAACGCAGCTTGTCAGACTCCCTAGGACTCCTTAAACCTTAGTCTTTGATACCAAGCTTTGTAACGCCCCAAAATTTCATCCTGAAATGCCACACGGTGCTTGGGGCTACAAGCCAGATACTACCTTAAGGAATTCAATTCAATAATAGTTATGCACAACAACGAGATATACCATATCGGGTTTAAGAGAAATACTGGATAATACTAGATTGTACAGCCCAAATATATTGAATGTCTGTACATACCAACCCTCTAGTCTGACAAAGCCTCTATACATCAAAATTAAGGAGCCATTGGGATAAACCACCAACTGACTCAAACGGTACTGAAACCCATAACAACAGAATGATATCACTAAAAATATAGACACAGTCCTCGAACCATGAGGACTCACAACTAAGGGAACATAGTTGAGGCACTCGAATATCACTAACATGGCTACGACTGAGTACCTGAACCTACATAATTAAAAAATGTAGCCCATAGGAAAATATGTGGGTCAGCACTTTGGAATGTACTAAGTATGTGGGGGTGCATGCAACAATGGAAATATCATCATCAATTTCATAAAAATATGCAATGTACAATGATGGCTCACTTGGCTTGAGTTAGATTGAAACATACTTTTCATGATCTCATGGTAAATAAATCATACGATAAAAACCTCATAAATTATCATAAATAACTCAACTCTTCAACTCAAGACTCGGAGTGACTCGATAATTTCAAAAACTCAACTCTTATGGACATGTGAGGTTCTTATAACCAACATAAACCATATCAGATACATGAAGTCCAACGTTTTGCCCTCCTAAGAAGAGAACCCCACATTGACAGGAGTGTCGTACTCTTGCCAGGGAGTACAACCTAAATTTAGTGATCACAATCTCATACTTGGCCTCTGGATAATAATTATCAATATCAATCTACGACGGCACGTAGTTTTAAGGAAATACGACATTTCCCTCTCGGTGCTAAATATTACTCCCAGGCACAAGCTCAAAACGCGTTAGAAAATCCACCACAAACATCACAAGTGTCTATCATGAAGACCAAATCAAATGTCTTTCTCATTTATCAAATCATAATCAATTTTTGGATTCCTAACTCGACTCAAATCAGATCAATCTTTCTCAATATCAATATGTATCAATTCATTAAATCATGACAACATCAATAACTTTGAGGAAATATCAAGACTCATTGTAACAACTCAATCTCATTAATAAATATACTTAATAATCCAGTTTGTCATAAGGAAGCTTAAAGCTTGACACATATCTTGAAAGCACTTGAAATATCAACTCATAGTAGAAATATGAAATTCATAATATTAAATATCAAGTCATAACTTGGGAATAGCAAAATAATTATGTATAACAAAGCTTGAACAATTTATATTCTCATATCTCATGATGAAGTAATTTGGATATAAACCCACTTGAAAAATCATATAAATCCAAGATAGAAATCAAAGCTTTGGGCACAAGAACAAAATAATTTCTCTTGTTCAAAACCCTACATACCTTAATCTTTGAAATTGGATGAATTTTAGTGCTTGAGACTTTATCCGCACTTGTAATAAATGATGCTCGAAGCCCACACTATGAGGAACTTGATTCTTGAAGAAATTTTAAAGATTTATGGATGATTTTTGGAAGATTAATGTCCTTAAATAAAAACCATTGATATATTTCTGAAAAGAATGAAGAAATTAGGGTTTAGATAGAAATTCTCATATATATAGGGGCCTCGAAAAGATGGGAAAAGACCAAAATACCTTGCAAAAATTTCCTTTAATTACTGAAAAAAATAGCTGATGACATTTGTGACAAGTCATCAGACTTGTGACAAGTCGCAACCAAATGTTGTCATAAAATGATGGATTTTATGATTTTTTGCTTAAGGTTGACGACATTGGTGATCAGTCGTCACATTTGTGACAAGTTATCACAAAATATCATCAATGGGGGTGGAAATCTGCCTAAGGCTGACGACATTGGTGATAAGTCATCACACTTGTGACACCTTATCACAATATCGTCACTCAGTTTTCCAGCCAGACATGCTGGAGTAAAATAGGCATAACTCTTGGCTTCAATACCGGGTTTGGGTGAAATAGCTATCGTTGGAAATCTAATTAAATTATCTATCTTTTGGTAGGTCATAAGCTCAATAATTCATAGTATAAAGATAGATATACTCATTTGATGTTGAATATCGTAATATCCTTCCCAAGAATTCAATCGGTAAGGAATGTTTGATTCACCTAATAGCTAGGACATCTTTGAGGCCTTAATACACATCACCCTTGATCAGGAAACAACCAATGCACTATAATTTACTTCTCATGAGCTTGAGTCATGGTTGCACTATTGGTTGGAGTCTCGTGGTATTACACATAGTCATACAACGAATCACAATAATTGAATTCATACATAAAAACTACAAAAGACCTAAAGTAAAGCAAAAAAACATATTTGGAGCCTCCCTAATATGTCTGTCTCCTAAGTCATTACTAAGATCTTTGAATAGAAGCTAAGTGTCCTATTTATCATGTAATATAAGGCTTTTCTCAAAAAACCCAAGGACGTGGCACTCACTTATCATGTGGCCTAGATAGTGTGCCATGCTCTAATAGAGCACCCATACTATTTTGTTCCATCTCAGTTCCACGTCCTTATTGTGTGGCTTAGTGAGTGTGGCACACTCTTGTGTTTTAAACACCAGTTTTCTACTATGGTGTCTTTTCTTCACTTTTTTTTATCTCCTATGCATTGTAGATGCCTTTCCAACTATTTATAAGCTTATTTTGCTTCTCGATATTGCTCATAGCTCCTTCAAACATACATAGCCACAATATTGACATCCAAATCAAGATCAATATTCACCAACGTCTATACCTAAAACACTAATCATAACCATTATCTTACGCTCACAAATTAAGCTCAATCAAATGAATATATATGCAATGTAGCTCAGAAAATAGACAAAAGTATTGACAATAACTAGCACTTGAATGTATAAATATTCCCAAAATCACTACCCCACGTTTAAGGCCTTATTCTTCTTCGAACAACTCTTTACACTAATCCCACTCAAGGGAGACTCTAACACCACTACTTGAACTAGGACACTCAATCTATAACTACAAAGACAACATGAATAGCAAGTTCTGCGTTCGACATGTCATATTACAATTGAAACCTCCTAAATCCTACTACAAAAACTTACTAACTTCAAGAATTGACTCTACCAAGTTGGCAAACTTATGTATATTACTCACCAAATAGATCATACAAGTCACCTAGCCATAATAAAATATGTGCCCTCACCATAAGAGAGTTACCTAAATCCACTCACAAATATAATTCCTGACAAAAATGGGAGTAAGAATCAAATTTCAGTCACTCTAACAAAGAATTCACATGTTACATATAATGAACCATAGGCTTGCCCTTGGTGTAGTATTCTACTAATATCATAATATCAAGGTTGAAGATCAAGTAGAACTTTAAGGATTGTAATGTAGGCTAACGGACGGGTAGGAACTATTCTGGCCAGTAAAACTGACTAACTTTCCTAAGTGCTTTAATGAATCACACTTTAATTTATACTTCTCTATGATCAACCAATTTTTCACCACTTTTACCTTCCCACCTCCCTTTCGTTTTTCCCCATATCTTAAAGCTAGTTTACACATCCTTTGTAGGGAGTATTTTCCATCAACATATGCTTCACTTTTGATCAATAATTCTTTTCATCACATTACTCCACACAAATAATACATAAACTTTCTAAACACACTAATAGATAATATATTGTAGCTTCACTTGCACCTTTTTCCTTCTTCAGTTTTACAATCCTTAACATCTAAATTATTTAATTAAAGCACTTAGGAGTTTTGGATCAAATAACAATCAATTGAAGAAAAGGGAATAAGCCACATATGGGGATACCAAAGAATATTTTGAATACTTAATGGGAATATTCTAGAGGATTAATAGGGTTAACTAAGATTATGTAGATGGGTAGATAGAGTAGGTATAAAACATATCAATTAAAGAAATGCCTATATCATCTCTTAAACCCAACATTCTTTATTTTGCTTTGCACACATATCGAGAAAGTGCTAAACATCAATATCAAATAAGGAATATAAAAAAATTCTCACACACATTGAAAATAATGTCAACATCGTACAAGATTCAAACAAGTGAGCTTAGGTGTCTCAGAGATAGCCATTCAACTCATTAAACATCATGCTTCAACCTGTAAAACTAACTTGCTTAACATAATCATGTATAACACTTAGAAAGAGCATCTTATTTATTCATAATGAAAAAATTTTAAACCTACTCCTAAAAATCAAAAAAAGGGAAACTGTGTTCAAAGGCATCCCCTTGCAAAACAACCTAAAAGAAAAAAAAATGGTAGGTGAAGTATGCTTCTACTCATATAGACAATTTAGTAAATTTAGTCAAAAACTACAAAATAAATCAAAATAAAAATCCTACAGCTACAATTCATCCTAAACAATTGGAAGATTCCCCACCCCACACTTAAAATCATACTTTGTCCCCAAAGTATAAATTAAAAGTAGGAATATAAAAAATCCATAAGTCTTTTAGGCCTAGCTAGTAGAATCTTAAACATCAAATAGTCTGGAGGACCCCACACTAAGTCAATAACATGCTCCTTAGGTTAAATCTTTGATACTCAGACTTTTCAATCTGTTAACTCAAAATAAAACAAAAACAATGGTGATACGAAAGAATAATAGGAAAAATAATAATAACTACCTTAACTTGGGTTGCCACCCATGCAACACCTAATTTATTATCATGGCAAGACTCTCACCATAACTCTGAACCATATTTTTTCATCCTATTCCTCCTACTAGCAGTCAATAATCTTATTCTTTTCTGAGCTCTTGAGTTTTTACTCTCAAGGTTTGCAAGCCCTTCTATGCTTACATTTTTAGGGTCCTCTTTAAATTTCTATGCTTCAATCTTAATTTTTTCTCTAGGAAACTCCATGAGAGAGTCCGAAGAGGTTATTAGATGTTTGTATGCCTCCAACCCCACATTTATCTTCTTTCATAACTATGATCATACGCACCCCCTACTAACCGCACCCCTTACTAATGGTATCAGAGCACAGTTATTTAAAAAATACAGCAGTAACATATATGTTTGAATTTATATTTGAATTTAGAATGGATTGAATTAATTATGAGAAGACCATTTAAAAACAGAGAAGCTTTTAGAAAAATGAAAGAATCTTTAATTAGTAATTATTCAGAATTTATAAGTCTAAATAAAACAAAAGAAAACCCACAAAGATTAGCCTACCTAATTACCTTAATATCTAGTATTGAAGAAAAATTAATAATCCATTTAAAATCTAGAAGAATGAGACACATACCACCTAATTATGATAAAATTAGATTTAGATATCCACCAAAATATTATAAATATGGTTTAAATGAATAAAGTACAAAAATACAAAGAACTAAAACAAATTATTTCTGAAAAACGTAAAGAATTAAAAATAAGAATAGAAAGACTACATTATAATATATTTGCCGGAGTAAGTAAAAACTCAATAAATACACAAAAAGATAAAATATCAAAATTAGAATAGTTTAGAATATATATATCAACATGAACTATTCACAATAAAATGAACAAAGAAGAATTTATAATAGATGAAAAAATATATGAAAATCACGAAGGATTAAAAAAAAAAGTATTTTCTAATCTAGGAAGAAGAAGAGACAGATAATTATGATTCAGAAGATAGTGAAACATATACAAAAATATTAACAAATACAAAAAATTTAGAAATCAATGAAAAACAAGAAGTAATTAATGAAGAAAACTTAGAAAATATCAACACAGAAATAAATACTCTTGATAAAAAAGAAGATGAAAATATAATACCTAGAACATCAGAAATAAGAAAACCTACATATTATAAGAATAAGTTTAAAAGATATAATCTAAAGAATGAATATGACAAATGGACACCAAAACAAATAGTTAATAAAAATTATAACTTTTTAGTCTTAGACTGTGTAATAGATACAGAAAAAACAATACAATTATGGATAGGATATAAGACAAAACAATTATTAGATAATAATATAAACATAACAGATGCACCAGAATATATAGAAAGAACACTAATAGGAACAGTGAAATTATGGTTTTCAAATTTAACTGAAAATAGCAAAAAGGTATTAAGAATTAATAAACCTATAGAAGGAACATCATCAACAACAACTAAACTAACACCTATAGAATTATTAAAAAAATATGAAACAACTATAAAAGATGAATTTGGTAGTATGACAACAATAGAAAAAGAACAAGATGAAGAACAAGATACAAATAGGAATTTAATGTTAAAATTAGCAATATGTAATATGTGTTATATAGATGAATATACTTGCGCATTTAAAGAATATTATTATAAAGGAGTATATAATATAGAAGAAAGTAAAGAAATAAGAAATTATATTTTAATAAATTACCCGAACTATTTAGTTCAAAGATAATAAAGAGTTGGGAAGAAGCAAAAATAGTAGATACTCTAGGAGCAAGAATAAAATTTTTACAACAATGGTATAGAAACTTATGTGAAAAATATAGAGAAGAATTAAAAATGGAAAACACATTGATAAGAAATTTAGCATGCTGCAAAGATAAAATAGCACCCCAATTCGGATGTGAAGAAACATATTATAAGAAATGAAAAAGACATAAGAAATATAAGAAATATAAAAAATCAAAATATAAATACAAGAAACCAAGAAAAAGATATTATGTAAAAAATTATAAATACAAAAGACCATATAGAAAAAAGAAATCTATAAAAGAATGTACTTGTTATAATTGTGGAAAATTAGGACATTTAGCTAGAGATTGTAAATTACCTAAAAATCCAAAAAATAAACAAATATCAGAAATAAAAATAGAAAATACAGAATATATGCAGATAGATTATATAGATTATGAATTAGAAAGTGAGGATAGTATATATGAAATTTCAGAAAATAAAACAGATAATGAAATAGATAGTGAAATAGATGAATCAAATGACTGAAGAAGATATAAAAATAATAACAAAGGAAGAATATTTAAATGATGAAGGAACAGAACAAAAAATAATATTCGACAGTAACATATTTGATGAAATAAAAGGAAAAGAATTAGACTTAAGTGTAGAAAAAATATTTAAAATACCAACAATAAGAAATCTATTTACTAAGAAAAAAGAAGAATATTATGTAGTATGCCAAAAGGAACATGTAATAGACTGTAGATATGCAAAAGGTAAAGCTAGTATACCACTAGTAACAAAAAGAATAATTAATAAAGAGATAAACGATATAAAAAGTAGAGACCTAATAAAATATGTACACTTTGGAGGTACAGAGATATTAATAAAAGAATGTTTTAGAGAAGGAATAGATACACCAATAGAATTATATTTAGCAGATGATAGAATTATAAAACCTGTAGAAAAAAGCATAATAACTGCCATAAAAGAAATTTAATATACCAAAAATTTTAATTTATAATAAATGCAAATTATTCAGTAGCGGTAACAGATAAAAATATAGATAAATCATTAGTATTATATTGGAAAATATCAGGAATAGAATTAACCCCAGGAAGTAAAATATTTACAGCAAGATGCAAAAATTTATATGTATTAACAACAAAACATAAAATAACAGGAAAAAATAAGATTAACAAAATACGAATAGAAAGTCCATTCGAACAAATTGTAAAAACAATAGATTATAATGATTATAGCTATAGAGACATAGATATAGAAGAAAATTTAGAAATAGTAAATGATAGAATAAGTACAACGAAAAGAATAGCTGATGAAAAACCAGAATCATCAAGCTCATCAAAAAGAACAAGTTATGAAATAAATTCAACAAATAATTTAAACCAATATTACATAACAGGAAAGGTAAATGAAAAAGAATATTTAATACTCTTAAATACAGGACAAGAAGAAAATTATATAGCAAAATATCTAGTAAAAACTGAAGAAATAAAAACTGATAATGATATATGCCTAGATCTACCAAGAAGTTTAATAAATAGTAAAAATATAGCAGAAAAAGAAATAATAATAGGAATTAGAAAAATAAAAATAGAATTTGAAGTAAAGGAAGAAATGCAAAAAGCAAACATAATATTAAGAATAAAATGGCTAGAACAAGTAAAACCATATAATATAGAACATACACAATTAACCTTAACATATAACAAAGAGAAATTATTCTTAAGAAGTGCCTTAACATAAAATGAAAATATATGTATTAATGAAGATAGTAGTAGAAGGATATAACAGTAGATATTATACGCCTATTATAGATACAGGAGCAGAAGCTGATTTATGTAGACATAATTGCTTACCAGAAAGCAAATGGGATAAATTAAAAACACCAATAGTAGTTAAAGGATTTAATAATGAAGGAAACATAATTACTTATAAAGCTAAGAATGTAAAAACACAAGTATGGGATAAGATATTAACAATAGAAGAAATTTATAATTATGAACTAATATGAAAAGATATACTTTTAGGAATGCCGTTTTTAGATAAATTATACCCACATATAATAACTAGAACAGACTGGTGGTTTATAACACCATGTAACAGAAAGTAAGAGCAAAAAGAGTTAATAATAAAATAAGAAAGAAAACTGATTGGATAAAAGGAAGTGAAAAAATTACACAAAAGTTAGAAAATATAAAAAATACTGAAGATACAATAGAACTAGTTGTATTTTCGATAAATAAAACAGAAATAACTATATTTTCAATAAATAAGATAGAAATTATTAGATAAAAGGATGGGAAAAACATAAAACTACTATAAAAATTGAATTAATAGATAAAAATAGCATAATAACCCAGAAACCATTAGCATATAATTTTGACGATTTAAAAGAATTTAAAATGCATAAAGATGAATTATTAGAAAAACAATATATACAAAAATGTAATAGTAAACATAATAGTCCAGCATTTATAGTAAATGAACATAGTGAACAAAAAAGAGGAAAAAGTAGAATGGTTATTGACTATAGAAATTTAAATGCAAAGACTATGACATATAATTATCCAATACCAAATATGTTATTAAAAATAAGACAAATACAGGAATATAATTATTTTAGTAAATTCGATTGTAAATCAGGATTTTACCATTTAAAGTAAGAGAAGAATCTAAAGAATTAACTGCTTTTACGGTACCACAAGGATTTTAAGAATGGAACGTATTACCATTTGGATATAAAAATGCACCAGGTAGATATCAACATTTTATGGATAGTTATTTTAAACAATTATCTAATTGTATAGTATACATAGATGATATATTATTATATACAAAAACTAAAGAAGAACATTTAAAATTATTAGGACAATTTACAGATATAATAGAAAAATCGGGAATAAGTTAGAAAAATCGGGAATAAGTCTAAGTGAAAAGAAAGCTGAAATTATGAAAAATCAGATAGAATTTTTAGGAATACAAATAGATAAGAGTGGAGTAAAAATGCAACAACATATAGTACCAAAAATAATAAATTCGAAAGAAGAATTTGATACGAAAAAGAAATTACAATCATTTTTAGGACTAGTAAACCAAGTAAGACAATATATTCCAAAATTAGCAGAAACTTTAAAACCACTATAGAAAAAATTAAACAAGGATGTAGAATATAACTATAATGAAGAAGATAAAAAATAAGTTCAGAAAATAAAATTACTTTGTAAAGAATTACCAAAACTACAATTTCCTGATGAAAATAGAAAATTCACATATATAGTAGAAGCAGATGCTAGTGAATGTAGTTATGGAGGTGTACTTAAATACCGATATGAAGCAGAAAAATTAGAACACCATTGTAGATACTACTCAGGTACGTTCAATGAAACAAAAATAAAATGGGAAATAAATAGGAAAGAATTATGTTCATTATATAAATGTTTGTTAGCATTTGAGCCATATATTGTATATAACAAGTTTATTGTACGAACAGATAATACACAGGTACACTGGTGGTTAACAAAGAAAATACAAAATTCAGTTACAACAAAAGAGATTCGGAGACTAGTCTTGAATATATTAAATTTCACATTTATAATTGAAGTAATTAGTACTAACAAAAATGTTATTGCAGATTACATATCAACACAAAGCTACACAGACTGATATAATAGAAGAGGATACTCTAGAAAAGATACTCAACACCCTAGCTACGCTTTCAATGAAAGTGGACAGTATGAGTAATGAAATAGAAAAGCTAAAGACTAATGAAGTTAAATTGAAGTCTATAGCTATAAATCAGCTAACTCAGCAGTGTGCAGAGCTATGTCGATCAGAAGACGTTAAAGTTCCAGAGCTAGAAGGAGACGATGGGACACTCCATAAAACCCATAACGCTTATCAATCTACTTCTGCAGGTACAAGAAGGGGAGTTAGTAGACAAAGATATCAGAACATGAATATGAATAAGATATTTGAGAAACCATTTATACCAAAAACACAAAAAGACCCCTTGTTCATACCCCCACAAATTACCACATACCGAGATAATCTGAACCAAGATAAAAAAGTTTACAACTATACAAATTACCACATACCGAGATAATCTGAACCAAGATAAAAAAGTTTACAACTATACAACCCAAAAATACATAGAAAATATCTACAGAGTACAAACTTTCCTAAACCTTAATCCCAGAGCTACAAATATCAAAGAACCAAACACAAATTATATAACCCAAAAATTACAAGGTTACAACAAGCTAATTGCACTACCCAAAACCAACCCAAGCTTAATAAAAAATTATTTTGACTATGGATTATTAAATACCATATACACCCAAGACGGAGAAGAACTAACTTCTATGGAAGAATTACATAAAATATTCACCACCTATAAAAGAATAACCAAAGGAAATCTATTTTATATAAAGTGTTATACTGCACCAGTAGAGATATTATACAACGAAATAAAACCAGTTATACAAGTTGTAAAAATAGGATTAACCAGAGATATGATTATACCGGAAGATATTATGAAACAACCAGAGATATCCAGAATTGAGATACCTGATTTCTACGCAAATAAACGACTCATTAGAATAGCTACAATTATTCAAGAATTAGCAAATAATTATAACAATAGAAATCCAATATGGAGCTATTATTCAAGAGACCATCAGATGATTTATTAAAAATCAAAAGAACTACGACAAACAGATATGGAAGATGTTAGGCAATGGATAATGACATTACTAAACCCAGAAAAATAATCTACTGCAAAAGCAATTAAGAGAGGATTTATTTTAGACGGATTATTGATAAGATATTGCAAGATAATTGGATACAAATATCCAGACCATCAATGTTCGAGATGTAATGGAGAAGATAATATTATCCCAGAAGTCCACCTAGAATAAAAAAATCAAGAAGATAAGCATGCCAGCTGGAAGATACAAGATAAGAAGCAATAATGGAGATATGAAAAAGCAGCAGATACGACAACGAGAAGATATCAACGGAGTAATAATAGAAGACAAGATATTAAATTCATTTTACGTAAAGTTTTTGTATAGGCTAGATTTTTGGACTTTTAGCCTTTTTAGACTTTTTAGGCATTTTGACTATAGCATTAATAATTCTTGTCTCATTAGGAGACTTTTTTAGACTAATTTTAGAAAACGTGAAAGAAATGTGAATACTTTTGTAAAGATTCATTCAGTTTATAAATAAGAGGAACCGAAGGCATTGCAAAGCAAGCTTTCATGTGTTGAAGCACAAAAACTCTCTCCTGTCCACAACAAATATTTTGGTTAGTTATTAAAAAACAGATATATTTCAATGGAAAAAGCTATGGAGGAGCAAAGCTTAGAAATATCAAACCTACCCGAACAGGTATATTTAGTTATGATTATGAATAGCTAAATTCATAATTCCCAACAATCATGGTATGATAAAATAAATTCATGTTAGTTACTTTATAGTAGAATTATTCAGTTTATTAGCAAAGTGGAAACGGAGAAAAATTCGTAAGAACTATGCCATCCTAAAGGTGAAACTAATGAGGCAAGAAGCCATGGTGGGGAGTAACCAGAGTAGAGGGGCTGTTTAAGGGAAAAATATCCAAATTACCATGCTAATAGTGACCGAAGAACATGTTATTTAAGAATAATCTAGTATATAGTAATCTAAGATGACCATATTTTGTTACGTACATGATTGAAGGGAATATTTTAAAAATAGCAATTTTATGAAAATGAATAAATCTGATGTGATGGTAGATAAATTTAAAATACTTATTTTGTATGCACTTAAGGATATAAAAGTAGTAGATATAAGAAAAATCATATTAGAAAAGCATTTGGTAAATATTATATGACTAGAGTAAATTACATACCGTACCTACCTAACTACTCGTACAAATACTTACCATGATAAATTACATAGAATTTTTGGAAAAAGATATGAGAAATATATAGTTAATAGAAAAACAGATGAAAGTAACTTTAGACAAATACATGGAAACTAAAGATATAAAATATATAGAATTTCTTAATGAAAATATGCAAGAACTACTAAGGCTAAAATAAATAACTACAAAATATTATAATAAAATATTTAGTCAATTTTAAATGATAGATAATCTTAAAGTGTTAATCTTATATATACTTAGAGATATAGAAATTATAGATATTAAGAAAATAATATTAGAAAAAGTATTAGACTATGCAATTGAAACTATAAATTGGATAGCATAGTTATACCTGGATAATTACCCAGGTGGATATTATTCAGATTAAGA
Organism: Capsicum annuum; assembly: GCF_002878395.1. Taxonomy (NCBI): domain Eukaryota; kingdom Viridiplantae; phylum Streptophyta; class Magnoliopsida; order Solanales; family Solanaceae; genus Capsicum; species Capsicum annuum. Next base: position 676,421 of record NW_025834406.1, read on the forward strand.
GATGTTAGAATATATTAGAAAAACTAGAGAAAATCAAGATAATCTAAATAAAGAAATTAGTTATAGAAACGAAATTAGAGAAATAATGGAGAATCTAAAAGAAAAATTAATATGGATAGAAGAAACCTTAGAAAATTTAGGAAAGAGTACATGTGATAGTTTATATAATTTAAAAAACTCGCTACGAGAAGAACAACACAAGATAATAAATAACATTGAAAATCTAGAATTAGATATACATTACAGTACAATTAGGATAAATTATTATAAAGAAATCTATAACTCTGCAATTACTACAGGATAAAATGATAGACTACAAATATTTAAACTATTGGAGAGAAAATATGGATGAAATAATATCACAAAGAAACATATATCTATTATATATACTAGATCTATTTTACAAGCTATCTTTACAAGTTAGTTATCCGCACCCGTATCCGCATAGATCCACACCCCCTACTAATGGGGTATTGACTGCTTCTACACTTTGAAGACCATCTCTTCATTATTCAACCTTGTCTTTGGAGTGTGCTTTCTCATATGTATCAGTGCTCATCCAGTAGGCAACAATGGATGTCTCTATATGATTTGTACCTTGTCATCTACATCCTAATCAAGAATGATTAAGTCAATAGGAATAATGAACTTACAAACCTTAATGAGAAAATTCTCGATGATTCATTAGGGAACTACTCTTTCTTTCCCAACCATTTGGTGTACAACTGAACATGGCCTCGGATTTCCTAAACCCAAAGTTTTAAACACTATCAGGGGCATGAATTTATGCTCTCCCCCAAATCACTAAATGCATGGACAATATCACTTTTACCAATTTATATAGGGAGGGTGAACTCCTAGGGTACTTAAGCTTTTTTGGCATTTTTTTCATAACCATAGATATGCACTACTTAGTAAGTGTTACCGTCTCAATGTCACCAAGATTTGTCTTGTTAGTTACCACATCATTCAAGTATCTAATGTGCTTAGGAATTCCCTACAAAACATCTAGAAAAGGAAGGTTAATATGAATTCCTCTAAATGTGTCAAAAAACTTCTTAAAACAAGCATCCTCTTTGTATTTTTTATGACTATGAGGGAATGATGGTAGTGGTCTCTTTGTTGTTGTCTCAGTTGTCTTTCTTATGGGTGATCTGACTTTCCCAAGTTTTTAGCTTTTTTGGCTGTCACTTGTTTCTCATCTACTTAAACTAGAATCTACTCTGCCTGCACCTCCTAATTTTTATTTGGAGATCTATCAATTAGGTCTCTGTGACACCTCAAGGTGATTTTCATTACTTGATTTGGATTTTCTATATAATTAGGGAAACCCCCTTAAGGCTTTATGTTCGGTGCTTAAGCCAAGTGGCCCAACCATGCCTCCAACTTCTTCTGAGCTAGTGGCTGATTTTTTTATTTCAATAGTAATTTATTCTTGGATGGCCAATATCTTCTTCAACATCTATTTTATATTACTGAACTAAGTGTTTTTATGAATGCCCTACTACTTATGAAATTGTTGAGTTTGAGCCTAATTATTGCCATATAAGTATTTGGGTTAACTTTACTAATTGTTGTTGTTGCCATTGTAATAGTTTTATTTTTCATTCTATGCATTACCCACAAAATTTATTGACTCCAAATTTGCTCCAAATAAGTTATTTGACGATCAAATTTCTTAGGTCATGATGGCACCTACTATAACCATCCAGTAGGTAAGCCAACTGTTAAAACCCTTGGGGTTGCCCTACACAATGAGGACCAGGTCCCTCAAAGTCAACCACAGGCAAAAACATAGTAAAGTGACTAGGAATAAAAGACAGAGCAGGAAGAGTAAAAACACATGATTTTAACGTGGAAACCCCCTTGATCAAGGAAGGAAAAACCACAGCTTGCTGTCACAAGCACCTCAAAAATCTCCTATAATCAACCTCTTCTTTATAGATTGAATTTTAGCTTAACTCTATGAACCTCCTACTTATAGTTACTCTACTAAAGCTAAACCTTGGCAACTCTTCCAAGACTCCCTTAACACTGGTTAACTCTAACCAGTTTTAGACTTAGGCAACTCTACCTAAGATCTCTCTAAACAACGAGAAAAGTTCATCACTCTTATAACATGAGTTATTAATTTACAAATCAAGATTAACTCAAGAACAATTTTTATTTAAGCACACATACATAAAACTAAGAACTTGAACAAGAGTTTTTGCCTTTTTCCTCTCTTCACTTCTTGGGTTTGCAAAAACTATTTGATAAAGAAATATTTTTTTATTTTTATAGATAAGTGATGATTAGGGATGAAATGTCATTGGACCAGGTGTCCTAAATAGTACAAGTAGCAACTACCAGTTTGTTACACAAATAGACAAAGCTATACAAATGTATGCTAGCTATACTATAGCCTTAAACATCCAGGGACCTGGTCCCTTGTAGTCATCTGCTCATCATAAAAAATACATATATCAATTTCCACCCTTTTTGATAGTGACAAACCAATAACAATGATTTGAGTATCAATGCACATTCATCACATTAATCTGTGTGATTACCACTACTGAAGATGAATGTTCCCCCTATTATCATGCTTTTATCATCATGCAACATAGGGACCTGGTCCCTTATTGTCATTTGCTTATAAAGCTTTAATTTCCCCCTGTAATTGTGCACCATAATTAATTTAGTGCATTTATATACTTCCCCCTATCACTATACCTGCATACCTTCACTGTAGCTCATTATATCTTTTCTTCCCCTGTCAATATGCAATATATCTGCAATTTTTTCTTTTATTATCTTGGTCCAGTTCCCCCCTTGAGATCCCTTCCTCTATATGAGATCAGTATTTCCTCTTTTTGCAGTATTGAAAAGTGAAAACAGTAAACCAAAAGTTAGTTAATTCTTGGCCACTGGGGAAACACTAGCATGAAGAAATTTTTTAAGGTAGAAATAGATAAAAAGCACAAAAGCAAGAACACATTCATATTCAATAGATTATGTATCATTGCAGTGCAAGAATTAAATTTTATGTTCCATAAAAAAAGCCAGAGAAGTTGGAAGAGTTAAAAAGGTGAAAGATTTAGGAAGAAGGTTTGGAGAAATAAAACCATCTTATGATAGTTTAACCATTCGAACCCTCAGGATTTAGCAGTAACAACTCTGTTGTTGTAGTCAAGCTCAAAAACTCATCAGAATGAGTTTTAACCTTCTTCTTGAGTTCATTATTTCTCAGTCCTAAGTTTTGTAAAAACTCATAGACCCTCTTTTTAAAATTTTTGACTTTGCACCAACAATCACCTAATTTAGGTATTTCTAGCATTTGTCTTTGTTTTTCTTCTTTTATAATCCCTACTAGTTTTATCATCAGTAGTTCTCTTCTTATTGTGACTAGGTCCCTCTAAAGTCTGGTACTTTTTAGAAGGATTTCCAGATTTCACTTTGGTGACTTTTGTTTTCAAGCTATCGTTTTAGTTCTTGGGACCATCCAAACTTATTTTTGGTTGATCAACAACCCAAGGATCACAAATCAGCATACTACTTGAGAGGTAATGTGTTTTTAGCGATATATTTTTATCAGGAAGGTAAGTAAAGAAAGGGTTTGTTTGAATGGTTAAGATAGTTGATTTGGTCAGGGTCTATAGAGTTAATGCAAAGATGAATTTGATTTCAATTTTACATAGGTTAAGTTTTATAACATGGAGAGAGAGGATGTGGCCTTTAGTAATAGAACAAAACTTACACATTTATGATACTAACCTGAGAGATGGGCATAAGTCCCTTTCTTTCTTTAAGTGAATCCTTATGTTTGTGTATACTCTATCTGTTTTCTTCTAAAGTTGTTCCATTAGGAGTATACCTGGAAAGGTATGATACTGAGTTAGACTAACAAATACATACTTTACCAAGGATACCTATCTCTTAATCATAGCTAATTTATTAAGAACCTCAGATTCATATGATAGGTCAGGTTATTCTGATCAGACCTAGCTTCAACATATTCTTTACAAATTGTTCCTTGTAAAGTGACTTAGTAAAAGATATTTGTTATCTAGTCCTCGGTCTTGCAGAACATCATGTAAATAGCCCCTTTCTTAACATTATCCTTTAGAAAGTAATGCCTCACATCAATGTACTTAGTCCTCTTGTGTCGTACTAGATTCTTATTTATGTTTTGAGAACTTGTGTTGTCACACATTCGAGGGATAGGGTCTGAGACAATGCAAAAAATTTTCAATTTCTGCTTTATCCAAAGCAGTTCTGCATAACAAGAAGCAACAACAACATATTCAGCTTAAGTAATAGATAGAGAAATTGAGTTTTTCTTATTCGATCCATAGGAAATTAAGGATGAGCCAATAAAATGTGCTATTCCTTAAGTGATTTTTCTATGTACCAAATATCCCACATAATCAGCATTAGTATAGCCTATCAAGTAAAAATTGTCTCCTGATGGATAGTATAGGACTAGGTCCCCTGTCCCCTTTAGATACCTAAGAATTCTTTTTACATCTTTCAAATAAAACTCCTTAGGGAATGCTTGAAATCTAGCACATATTCCTACACTAAAAACAATATTCCTACACTAAAAACAATGTCTGGCCTACTTCTAGTAAGATATAGCAAGGATCCAATAATCGCTCTATATATTATCTCATTCAATAAAGGACCTAATTCACCATTGTCCATGTTTTAGTTGGTTGCACTTGGGGTATCAATTGGCTTGGCATCTCTCATGTTATACTTCTTCAGTAGATCCTTGATGTAGTCTTCTTGACAAATTATTGTCCCTTGAGAAAATTCTCTAATCGACAGGCCTAGGAAGAAGCTCAATTGACTCATCATACTCATCTTAAATTCACTCCCTATTATCTTAGAAAATTCTTCACATAGGGATTCAGAAGCATCTCCAAAGATTATGTCATCATCATATATCTAGACAATCAATAGGTTGCTACCTCTGGTCTTTAAGAATAGAGTATTATCTATTTTCCCTCTTTTGAAGCCATTTTTTAGGAGAAACTTATAGAGTCTCTTATACCAGATCCTTGGTGCTTGCTTCAAACCGTTAAGATCTTTATCCAATTTAAGTACATGATGAGGAAAATCTGCATCTTCAAAACCTGGAGGTTTTTTGACATAGACTTCTTTCTTCAGGTTTTCATTCAAAAAGACAATTTTGACATCTATTTGAAATAATTTGAATCCCACGTATACAACAAATGCATAAAAAATTCTGATTGCCTCCATTCTTGCTATAGGTGAAAAGGCTCATCATAGTCAATCCGTTCTTCCGGGTAATAACCTTGAGCAACCAATCTTGCTTTATTTCTGTTGATAGTTCCATTCTCATCTAGCTTATTTCTGGACACCCATTTAGTCCCAATAGTTTTCTGTCAACAAGCCTAGGGAACAAATGCTAAACTTTGCTTCTTTGAAATTGCTGGAGTTCTTCCTGCATTGCATTAATCCAGTCGACATCTTTAAGAGCTTCATTCATATTTTGGGTTCAATTTGTAACAAAAAGGCTGAAAATTCCACAACATTCCTGGCTTGAGCCCTTGTTTGGACTCCTGTTTCCAAAGGTGTAGTTAGGTTTTCAAGGGGATGAGAAGATTTAACCCTCCAGTTTTGTCTTCTGTGATTGATACCACTGGGACCACTTTCCTATGAATCTTGATGACACGACTCAAATTGGGATCTTGTCATAATGGGCATCCCAAGTCCAACCAGGATTGGGGACCCCCCTCGATACCCAACCCAACCTCAAAACACATACCCTGAGTCAGATGAATTCTGAACATATAATAAGATAGAGTTATGCACAACCCAAGACTTTGGGATAGGTTCATAACCATGAACAATCCAAGCAAGTCTAACCATTCGTTACCAAACCAACCACCATAACATAAACTGATCCATATCCATATGAGTTCCAAATCATAGATATAATTAAAAAAAAATGGAATGATCATATATCAAATTTAGTCCACTGATATCAGCCATAATACAAATACAAAAGTCAAGGCTGACACTAATACCAACCCATAGTAGTCCCACAAAGCCTCTAACAGAAAGTAAAAAAATAACTGGTCAGGACATGTCCCTAACCATAGCAAAACCTATAGTCTATAAGCTGATCAAAATAAGTAAAGACATCCATGATATGAAATGAAGCCTTCAGGAATATGGAAGAACATATCTTCAATCCAACACAAGCTGATCCCAAATCTAATCACTAAGCAGGAGGAGTAGAATGGTCAATTCTTGTATCGCATGGGGATATAGTGCCCGAATATGAGTTAGCAGATGAATGCTATCATACACTTAGGATAAGGATAAAGTAATGCCAACTTTTGAAATCAAGTAAACCACCATATGCATTCACAATCAAACATATATGTATATAGAGATATAATCTATGCTATGAAAGGGAAACAAGTTTAACATACCTTTAAAGCCATTAACCTAGGTATATGTAGCTTAACCATCCTAGAACCACCCACGGGATATATGGGTCAAGTGTTATGCCCCTGAACGAGCCCTGATGTTTGTTGCCACATGAACCGGAGATACCATAGGAGTAGGGGATTCCCGTGTACCCTTCGCTCTCCATGATACATATATACAAGTGTAACTTAGGGGATTCCTATGTACCCCATAAGTATCATATATGGTTATCATGACCAATTCTCATGTCGGCGAACTTGAGTTTACAGTGTCCATACATTGAACTCACACCTTCACTGTTAGCTATCACACCCTACCATTATTGCCTAATTAAAACCATTAGCACACTACCAAACCACCATTCTATTTATTATTTACCAAGGCTATAAGTAGTGGTATCATTATAGCGACTATAGATTGCACGTAATGTCCTTAGCCAACCTTTTTAAAGAAACGGGATTCCTATGTACCCATAGATTACATTATCAAGTTTGGTTGGGGGATTCCCATGTACCCCACAAGTAGTTCATTGTTATGTTAGCTTGTTGGATTCCTTTGTACCCTATAAGGCTTTCAATTAGACTATAACCATGACCACCAATACCTTATTATTTAACCATTTAAAACCATCTAAACAAATTAGGGTTCCATTACCAAGTTATTCCATGAAATAATTTCATTAAAAGTTCAACTATGTAACTGAAGCATTCTCACAAGCATTTTAACAAACACATTGGGGGCATATAGTTTCCAAAACCTAGACCAAGTACCAATTAATCATTCCCATGAAACCACATGTTCAAACTACCATTAAAACATGAAAACCATTAGTAAAAGACATGGGAAAACCATAACTAACCATTATAACAAAAAACCCCAACATATATTTGAAAACCCAAAACCATACAAAAATTATGCCATAAAAACCATACGTTAAATCATGCCTTTAGTTGAACTAAAAATGAGGGAGGAGTAACATGACTTTGATTACGAAAAAGATGGAGAGAAACAGCCCTTGTAAGCCCCAAATTGATCCTATTAATGAAACCTTCGCCTTCCTTGACCCAAGAGCCTTGAGAGATTTTGAGTGAGTGTTCTAAGTGTTTAAGATTAGAAAAATAGGGTAAATAATATCCCAATACCTTTATAAGTCATAGGGCCTTAAGAGGTTAAGAGGAGAAATGTCGAAATTACCCCAACTTAAACTACATAAAATTCCTGTAGGAAGGTATGACCACACTCCCTCAAATTGTGCCCTAGGGTACGAGTGGTACCCTTATTTCGCACCTTAGGCCTTTCCTTGGACCCCAACACTATCCACCATACAACCACTAGGGAAAAATCATACTCAACCCTACAACCAGTACCTTAAAATTGTACCTTAGGCAAAATAGAATCCTCCGGGTTAAACATAGGGAAACATACGATTGGAAACATACTACTAGTACCCTGAGATATGACTAGTATGACCCAACCATACCTTGGACAATAATCAGCCAACCCACACTAGTTACCATATGACGAAGACCAACCAAACTGTACCATATTATATAAAAAGTACCCCAAGTTGTATAATGTTTAGAAGCCAAAAACCGAGAAATTTTCTAAGGGTAAAAACCTAGGGTGTTTCAATTCTCCCTTACTTGGATCATTCGTCCCTGAATGATGGACAAGGTAGTATAAGCATGAATTACACCCAAACACATCCATTCCAACCTTTAAATAAGTTAGAAAACAAAGTTGCAAGGAATCAATATTTCCTTTAACAAAGTTTGAAAAAAAGTATAATGAAGAACACATACCTTCCGCATGAATATCCAGAGCAAAAAACAAATGCAGATATTTGGATTTTATGTCCTTTACCGCTTCCCATGTAGCCTCTTCCACCTTGTGGTTCCTTTATAAAACCTTAACCGAAGCTACATCCTTGGTCCAAAATCAATGAACCTGACTATCCAAGATCTCAACCGGGACCTCCTCATAAGATAAGGAATCTAAGATACCCAATTCTTCCAAAGGAACAACTGATGAAGGATCATCTATACATTTCCTCAACATAGAGACATGGAACGCTGGATGAATGGAGCTCAAACTAGAAGGCAACTCTAATTCATATGCAACATTACCAACCCTACTCAAAATTACATAAGGACCGACGTACTTGGGATTAAGCTTCCTTTTCTTCCCAACCTGCATTACTCCCTTTATCGGAGACACCTTTAGGAACCCCCTATTCTGACCTCAAATTCCAAGTCCCTTTGTCTTACATCTGCATAGGACTTTTGGAGAATTTGGGTAGCCTTAAGCCTATCATGAATCACCTTCACCTTCTCTATTTCCTAGTAAACTAAATCTAGACCAAACATATCCGCCTCCCGAAGCTTAAACCACCTAATAGTAGATCTACACCTCCTACTATACAATGCCTCAAAAGGCCATACCAATACTAGAGTGATAGCTATTATTATAAGCAAACTCTAAAAGAGGTAGATGATTGATCCAATTACCACCATAGTCAATCACATATGCACGAAGCATATCCTCCAGCATTTGAATAGTCCTCTTTACTTACCCATCCATTTGCAGGTGAAAAACAATTCTTAGACTAACCCTAGTCCCTAACCCTTTTTGAAATGACTGCCAAAATTGAAATGAAAACTGCATACCACGGTCAAAGATGATATAAATAGGTACCTTATGCAACTTCACAATCTCATAGAGGTACAACCTCACATAATCCTTATCCGAAAGTTAGTCCTCACTAGAAAAAAGTGAACCGGCTTTGTCATCTATGTACGATGAACCAAATCAAATAAAACTAATTCAGAGACTGAGAAAAACTAGTAACGTTTTCCATGTTGATCCCTCCCATTTCTATTCAGGCAATTTAATTTCCTGGTACAATCCTCCAAGCCTTATGTGCTCAAATTTTACTTGTTGGCACACCATGCACTTAGCCACAAAATTAGCCACATCCCTCTTCATACTATTCCACCAATACATCTCCTTGAGGTCATAATATATTTTCATCAAATCGGGATGAACAACATAGCTTGATTTATGTGCTTCACCCAAGATTCTTTCTCATAAACCATCAACGTCATGAACACACAACCTTCCTAGGTACCGCAAGGTACTATCACCAATAATCTCAAATACCATCACCTTTTGCCCACCAGCTTCACCCTTTATTTTTATTAAAACAGGGTTTAATAGTTTCTTCTCCTTGATATCTTCACCAAAAGACTACCGCACACTTCCTGAACAAAGACACCACTATCCTCAAAGTCCAAAATGCAAACTGCAAGGTTAGTCAAATGGTGAATACCCTCCAATAACTCCTGCTTATCCTTATCTATGTGAGCTAGAATCCCCATGGATAAACCGCTAAGAGAACCAGAAACTGCATTAGCTTAACCTGGTAGTAGTGAAGACTTATGTCATAGTCCTTGAGAAGCTCAAGCCATCTTCTCTGCCTGACGTTATGTTTTTTCTGAGTAAACACATACTGTAGACTTTTATGATCTAAGAAGATATCCACATGCACCCCATACAAAAGAGTACCATAATATTTTCAATGGAAATACCACCACAACACCTCCAAATTATGAGTAGGATAATTCCTCCTACGCACCTCCAACTGGGTAGAAGCATAGGATATCACCTTTTTGTGCTGCATTTGAAGACAATCAAGTCTCACCCGAGATGCATCACAGTATACCACAAACCCATCAGTGACTTCAGGAAAAAACCTGAGCCGAAGTTAGATCAACCTTTAACTTCTCAAAAATACCCTCTCGTGCATCCGACCAAGAGAACTTTACCTTTTTCTAAGTCAACTTAGTCAATGGGGCAACTGTAGTTGAAAAACTTTCCACAAACCTCCTATAATACCCATCCAAACCAAAGAAGCTCCAAATGTTAATAGGAGTCATAGATTTAGGCCATTTATTAAACATTATAACCTTATTTGGATCCACCATGATCCCCTCTCTAGAAATAATATGACCCAGAAAAGTGACAACGTTCAACCAGAATTTACATTTTGAGAATTTGGCATAAAACTGTTGCTTCTTCAAGGTCTGCAATACAACATAGAGATGAGTGGCATGACCCACCTCACTCTTTTAGTACCCCAAAATGTCATCTATGAACACAATGACAAACAGATCCAAAAACTATCAGAAGACCCTATTTATCAAATCTATGAATGTTGTAGGGGCATTGGTCAAATTAAAAGACATAACTAGAAACTCAAAGTGCCCATACTGAGTTTGGAAAGCCGTCTTAGGGATATCTATCTCCCAATATTAAGATGATGATACCCATACCTAAGATCAATCTTCAAAAATAATTGGGCACCTTGCAACTAATCAAACAAGTCATCTATCCTTGGAAGAGGTTGCTTGTTTTTCATACCTGTTACCTTATTGAACTGCTGATAGTCAATACACATCCAAAGGGAACCATCTTTCTTATGCACAAATAACACTAGTTTATCCCACCGGTACATACTAGAATGGATGAATCCCTTATCCAAAAGATCCTTAAGTTGCTCCTTCAGCTCATTCAACTCAATTAGAGCCATTCTATACATGGGAATAAAAATTAGATGAGTGTCAAGAACCAGATCAATCCCAAACTAAATCTCCCTATCAAGAGGAACAACAGGAAGGTCATCAGGGAAGACCTCAGAAAATTTATTAACCACCAAAACAGAATGAAAAGAAAGACCATGCGAGTTAGAATCATTAACCAAGACTAAATGATAGAGATACCAAAACAGAATGAAAAGAAAGACCATGCGAGTTAGAATCATTAACAAGACTAAATGATAGAGATACCAAAACATAATGAAAAGAAAGACCATGCGAGTTAGAATCATTAACCAAGACTAAATGATAGAGATACCCCTTGGAGATTAATCTCAAAGCTCGAATATATGATATTAACTTCCCCTTAGGAGCTAAGGAACCACCCTTGCATTCAATAACTAGTTCCTCAGGGAACTTAAAAACAGCCTTACGAGTCCAACAATCTAAGGACACATAGCATGAGTGCAACCAATCCATCCCTAGAATGACATCAAAATCCACCATATCCATTTCAAACAAATCCACTAAGGTCTCCTTACTACAAAAATACCATACACCCCCTATAGTCTTTTAGCAATCACAGAGTCACCTATCTAGGTAGAAATAGAAAAAGGGTCCAAAATAACCTTGAGAGCAAACCCAAAATACATATCCATAAATGAGGTCACATAAGAGAGAGTGGACCCCAGATCAAGAAAACAATACACACTATGAGAAAAGAGTTGTAACTTACCAGTGACGACATCAGGTAATGTTGCAGACTCCTATTAGGATACAAGATCATATAACTGATTCTATCCTATGTCGGTACCAGGAGTAGAAATAGATATAGAAGCAACGCCCTTTGATGTAGGAGTAGATAAAGAGGCATCTAAAATCCTATTTTCCCTCGAAACAACCTTACCAACCCGACAGTTTCTAAGCATATTGCCTGGCTGATTAAATTTGAAACACCTTTCCCTCCCCTCATTACAAAAACACTGATGCAACCAACCATAATACCTGTAAGCAGGACATAATGAAGCCACCTATGCCCTATTAGAATGAGATTAGGTACCCTGTTCCCTGAATCTATCGCCACCCTGCTGACGCCTATCACCAGATAAATTTGGATAAGGAGCACTAGCTATTGAGAAAGAACCAGAACTCCTCTACTTTTTTATGGCAACTTACCACCATACCTATCACTTTGCTATTGCCCACCACCCTACTTCGAGAATCTAAACTTCTTTCCCTACCTTTTCCCTATTTTAGCCTACTTTCTTTTCTCTTCTCCCACTAGTTGCATATGAGCAACCAACTTAGAAATATCCATATCCTTGATCAGCAAGGTGGTCTTACTTTCAAAGATCAACTCATAAGACAGTCCTAAAGAGAACTTCCTCATCTTGAAAATCATATCAGGCACCATCTCATAAGCATACCTAGACAATTAGTAAAATTTCAAGGCATACTCCTTGATCGACATCTTTCCTGGTTTTATATTAACAAATTACTTCTTTTTCTCTTCCCTTAACTCATAAGGAAAGAAGCGATCCAGAAATGTATTGGAGAAAGTCTCCCATAAAGATGACTCATTAGCATCACCCATTTCCCGATCCTATTTCTCATACTATTGGTATGCTATATCCTTTAGCCAATAGGAAGCAAACTCCACCCCTTCCACATTCATAACGTGCATAATCCTAAAAATCTTTTCCTTCTCACACAGAAAACCCTGAGGGTCCTCCTCTACCCTAATACCAATAAAATTTAAAGGAATCAACCTCATAAATTGGCTAACTCTTGTGGACTCAAAAGATGGTATACCAGATACACCACACTCAGCCTAAGAAGCTACCAACTAAGCAATCATATGAATCAACTGATGAAACTCTGTATTCATTATGTTGGTCTGAGGAGCTTGAGAAGGAATAGAGGGAACTAGGGGAACTCCAGAAAAATCAGGGACTGGACCCCTAAATCAAGTATGGATCCCATAAGTAGAGCCTGTCCCATTAACGTTGTCACTAGTTGGGATAGAAGAGTTTCCGTGCATATCTGATCATTAAGGCATTATTTGAAAAGTGAACAAATAGGAATTATAGGGAATGTAAGGACCTTAGACTTCACAGCTTGAAATCAAAGCACAAGAAATAAAAACTCCTAAATGTCTTATAGCCTTTCTCTTATAAGTGTGGCGCACTATAAGATATAACAAGATAGCGTTATGCACAGCCCAAGACTTTAGCATAGGTTCATAACTATGAACAGCCCAAGCAAGTCTAACCATCTATTACAAAACCAACCACCATAAAATAAACCGATCCCTTTCTATATGAGTTCTAAATCATATATATAATTTAAAACAAAGTGGAACAATCATAAATCAAATTAAGTCGACTAGTATTAGCCATAGTAGCAATACCAATGCCAAGGCTGACACCAAAATCAACACTACCCATACCAACCCTTAATAGTCTTGTATAGCCTCTAACCAAAAGTAAAACAATATTCAGTCTGGATATACCCCTGACCATAGAAAAAAACATAGTCTATAAGAAGACCAAGATAAGTAAATACATCCATGATATGAAATGGAGACTTCTAGTATATGGAAGTTTACTATATCAATCCAATATAAGCGGATCCTTATTCTGATCACTGAGTAGGAGGAGTAGAATGGCCGGTTCCTACATTGCATAGGGATACAATGCCCAAAGAAGGGTTGGTGGGTGAATGCTAACATTCACTTAAGATAAGGATAAAATAATACAAACCTTTGAAATCAAGTAAACTACCATATCCAATCGAAACCATACCTATACGTGTATATGTATATATATATAATCCATGTTGGGAAAAAATATTGGGTTTAACATTCTTGTAAAACCATTAACCATAGTATGTGTAGCTTATCCATCCTAGAACCACCTAGGGGATATATGCGTCCAGTGTTACCCTCTGAACGGGCCCTGATGCGTATATCCACATGAACCGTGGATACCATATAAGTAGGGGATTCTTGTGTACCCTTTTCTCTCTATGATACATAAATACAAGTGTAACTTAGGGGATTCCCGTGTACCTCATAAGTATCATATATGAGAGTCATGAATAATTCCCATGTCAGCAAATATGAGTTTCCAGTATCCATCCATTAAACTCATATATTCATAGTTAGCTATCATACCCTGCCATTATTTCCCAATTAAAACCATTAAAACACAACTAAACAACCATTTAATTTATTATTTACCAAGTTTATAAGTAGTCATATCGTCATACCGACTATAGCTTACAGACAATGTCCTTAGCTAACCTTTTTAAAGAAAAGGGATTCCCATGTACCCATAGATTGCATTATTAAGTTTACTTAGGGGATTTTCATATACCTTGCAAGTAGTTCATTATTAGGTTTGGTTGGGGGATTCCCTTGTACTCCACAAGGCTTTCAACTAAACCATAACCATGACCATCCATACCTTACCAATTAACCATTTAAATCTATCCAAAATAATTAGGGTTCTATTACCAAGTTATACAATGCAATAGTTTTATCTATAGTCCAACTATGTAATAAAAGCATTCTCATAGGCATTTAACAAACACATTGGGAGCATATAGTTTCCAAAACCCAAACCAAGTACTAATTACCCATTTCCATGCAACCATATGTACAAACCACCATTAAAACATGAAAACCATAAGTATTATACATGGGAAAACCATAATACATCATTATAACCGAAACCCCCAGCATATATTTGAAAACCCAAAACCATACCACAATTATGACATGAAAACCAAACATAAAATCATACCTTTAGTTGAACTAACAAGTAAAGAGGAGTAACACGACTTATATTATGAATAAGACAGAGATAAACCACCCTTATATGCCCCAGCTTGATAAAATTAATGATACCCTAGTCTTTCTAGACCCAAGAGCCTTGAGAGAATTTGAGAGAGTATTCTAAGTGTTTAAGATTAAAATAATAGGGAAAATAATGTCTCAATAGAGTTATAAATTGTGGGTCCTTAAGAGGGGAAATTTCTAAATTATCCCTAATATAAACTATATAAAATTCTTGCAGAAGGTATGGCCACCCTTCCCTAAACGATACCTTAGGGTACAAGTGGTACCCTTATCTCGTACCCTGGGCCTCTTCTTGGACTCCAACACTATCCAACATAGATAAACCATATCCAACTATACGATCAATACCCTAAAACCATACATTAGGCAGAACAGAATCCCATAGGTTAAACATTAGGCAATATATGATTGGCAATATACTACTAGTACCTTAAGATATGACTAGTATGATCCAATTGTACCTTGGATAGAAACCAACCAACTAGTTACCATATGACAAAGACCAACAAAACCATACCATATAATACAAGAACTCCCTAAGTTGTATAATGTACAGAATTCAAAAATTGAGAAATTTTCAAAGGGTGAAAACCTAGGGTGTTTCATTAGACTAGTTTCCTCTGGTTTTTCTAGTATTGGAGATGAAATTTATGATTGAGATCCTAAATCATCATTACTGTTATCACTTTTATATGCATCATTTATCACATGATCATTATCTTCAGTATTATCATCCCTTTGAACAAGAATGAGTTTTTCAACTTCAGAATCTTTACCATCTCTTGAGTTCATTTGAATTTTAAACTCATTAAAGATCACATGAATACTTACTTTATAATGCCATGGATCTGGTACCCGGAATTCTACACGGTGCTCAAGACCTCAAAGGACCACAAGATAACCCATGACTGATATCTGTACCCGTGGACTGCATAATATACTGTATGATTGCAGAAAAATAAACAAAAGGCCATAAGGTTCAAGTATGTAACATAATTGATAAAGATATAACACCTGAATGGGGTATGAAATACCCAAAACAAAACTAAAATAACATGATAGTCTGAGCATGATAGTTTGGAAAGCCTCTAACTTACTAAACTTTTTGAATGAGGAGTTGATGGGATATGTTCCCAACTAACTCTAAAAAATAAATTACTTAATAAGATAATAAATAAATGACCATGTTCTCGAGAGATAAGGAATCACTACTAACTCTGACTGCTGAGACTGGAATGCTGCTGATGCTCTAGAGCTCGTACTTCTGAACTTATGGTATAAGACACCATAGCGCAAATGCGTCAGTACTTTGAATATACTGGTATGCATGGAAGGTAGGCTAATGCATAGGGTTCATATGCATGAACAATACTAGATAACTGACTACTATCAATGTGAGAATACATACATAAATACGTAGTAACTATATCTAAGATTGTGATAACATAAATTTGCTGCTAACTAACTTAACTGATAACTAAATTCTGATGACTGATATAATAGATGACATAAGTGATTATATCTGGCAGTCCTGAATCTGATGGAACTAGCTAATTTCTATACTATTCTGAGTTGACTGTATCTGATAGTCCTAAATTTGGTAGAACTATCTGAGTTCTATTACTGAGACTGAATGACTATATCTGATAGTCCTGATTCTATAACTGAAACTGTGGGAAGTAGTTATCTAACTGATATGCCCCTAATATGCCATTATTACTGAGTTGGGGTCTAATATGTAACTCCATCTGGAAGGGTGTTAATACCGTGCCACTGGCAAGGACAAGGTATAAGTGACCTTCATCTACTAGTGTCCCTAAAAGAGAATGGTGGGGCCCTCATTTAAAAGTTCTTATCCACCTCATCAACCCTTATCTGGCATGTTGATGTCTCAACCTATGCTAGCTACATAGTTTTGGAATGCAAAGATGACTTCTAAGAATCACACCCTCATCTAACAGTGTGTGTTCCCATCCTTAGGTTTACTAGATGCTAATTCCTACTCCCAATTGAATAAATACTAATCATGGATTACTGAACTAAATTGGACTGAATTAACTGAGTTTCGTTGACTGAAGTTATAGTACTAAGATTTCCTGAGTCACATACTGACTGAGTTGTATGGATAATGGCTTCACTAAGGATATCATGAAAGCAAGACACTAACTCTAGGCATATAGCTATATTTTTTAGGTATAAGTGCCCCCAGGACTCGATAGAAAGCAACTGACAAAGCATGACTTTCTTGAGAATATGACCAACATCAACAATACATAATTCATTGGCTAATACATTTTATCAAACACTTGACATACATAACTTGTACATGAATGTAGATTTCATATTATCAAACTAGTATGGCACTTTTTCTTCACATAGGCATTTAATCAAACATTGGGGAAGCATGCTATGGTTATACAATTATCAACACATCTAATAATAAAGGTTACATAAATCAACTTGTGAATTGAAGGGTTTATCATGAATGCCGCGTAATCCTCACATACTAGAATCAATTCTTGTAATTAATAGTCTATAACATGGAGTGGAACTAAACAACAACATGAACATTACTTTTCAATTCAATCAAATCATGAACATTCGTAAATATACAAATGTTTGATTTTGAAAAGAGATTCTTAAGCTTCATGGGTTAAAGAGACTCATGATTCAACACATAAAATACCTTAGTTCTTGATTTAGCAAAGATTTACGGGGAGACTTTCTTGAAATTGAATCCCCAATTGAAACCCTAGCTTGTTCTTAAAAGAAAATTGAGAGAAACTTGTATATTTTGGGTTTCAAATAGCTAAATCTCATGTTAAAGGGCTTAAATAAGAGTGGGAAGTTGACCCTTTTAACCCTAGACACATCTTTTAATTTTAGTGAAATTGTCCTAAATTGGACCCCTGGCATGACCCAGCGCTATCGCGTCGTCACTGGAATTTGACAATTGGGAAATTGAGGGATGGCCCGACGCGGAGCCATTGCTTTGCCACTTAATTTCCGACCTGGAAGTTTGGCACAACATGAAGAAATCACGCTGGGATACTAGAAAATGGAAAATTGCCATTTTATCTTATGGCGCGGTGCGCCACTGACCAATATCGTGTTGTTTTATGATGGGGACTTGAAATAGTCATAACTTCTTACCTGGTTATTGGATTTAGGCAAATTTTATATCAATGGAAATCTTATTAAATTTTCCACATGACAAACAATTAAAATCTTGAAAATCCATATATAATAAACATAATTCAATTTAGAAGCTAATACTAGACATTTTTGAGATAAAATTAGTTTGAAAACTTTGAGGTATTACAATATCCCCCCCTTGGGAACATTCATCCTCTAATGCGACTGACTGAGAGGGGAAAAAAAGAATCCAAAGTGCATACTAAATATAAACACTGAAACATAACCACATAACTGACATTTCTGAGATTCATAAAGAACATGCATATCTGGTCCATGATTTCATGACGGGCTGACACATGAATACATGACTGAGAGTACTAATAAGCGGATCACACATATCTGATGCATGAATACATAACAAAACTAATTACTTGACTGAGATTTTTAATAACTGAGTCTTCTCACAAGGAGAATGCATGTCTGATACATGAGCACATGACTAATCTGATGCATGAACATACAATTAAATATGCAATGGTACTTAGTACCTAGTTTAAAAATGGAATCCTGAGTCTAAGGCTGATATCAAGTTGTAACTGAAATCTGGATATAAAACCTAAAAAGCATAATGAGAACTATTACCTTGACCTTGATCTGAGTCAGTGGAGAAGAGGTAAGGGTACTTGGTACGCATTTCTGCTTCTGCTTCCCAAGTGTCTCCCTCAATAAACTGATTCTGCCAAAGAACTTTGACTAGAGGGACTTTTTTGTTCCTTAGTCTACGAGTTTGGTAATCTAGAATTTTTACTAGAATCTCCTCATAATAGAGCTATTCTAAACATCTATGCTATTAATAGGAACTACAACTACTGGGTCACCTATACACTTCTTGAGCAAAGATACATGGAAGACTGGATGAACTGAGGCTAGATTTGAAGGCAATTCGAGCTCATAAGCTACCTTGCCGAAGCGTCTGAGAATTTTAAAGGGACCGATATATTGAGTACTGAGATTTTCCTTCTTGGCTAACCTCTTCACTTCCTTAATAGGAGAGATCTTTAGATAGATATATTCAGCAATCTTGGACTCGAGATCCTTTCTATGCACATATGCATAAGACTTCTGTTGGCTCTAAGCAGCCCAAAGTCTTTCTCTGATCAACTGGACTTTCTCTAAGGCATCGAATACTAACTCAATCCCTATAACTGAGGTCTCAATAACTTTGAACCAACCGATTGGAGATTTGCACCTCCTACCATAGAGAACTTTGAATGGAGCCATCCGAATACTGGAATAATAGCTATTGTTGTATGCAAACTCAATCAAAGGCAAGTGGTCATCCCAAGTACCCTTGAAATCAATTGCACATGCCCTTAGCATATCTTCTAGGGTCTGAATAGTCCTTTCTACTTGACCATCTATCTGAGGATGAAAGGCTATACTGAGATAAACTTGGGTACCAAGACCCTTTTGGAATGCTTTCCAAAAATAAAAGGTTAACTGGATACCTTGGTCTGAGATAACAGATAATGAAACACCGTGCAATCTGAACAACTCTTTGATGTAGAGTTTGGCGTAATCCTTGGCTGAATAAGAGATATGAATTGGGAGAAAATGAGCT
The DNA here is from genome assembly GCF_002878395.1 of Capsicum annuum. Taxonomy (NCBI): domain Eukaryota; kingdom Viridiplantae; phylum Streptophyta; class Magnoliopsida; order Solanales; family Solanaceae; genus Capsicum; species Capsicum annuum. The sequence continues at coordinate 696,081 of NW_025834406.1, forward strand.
GACTTGGTCATTCTATCTACAATAACCCAGACTGAATCATGCTGACGACGAGTTTAAGACAAACCAATCACGAAGTCCATGTTCACTTCTTCCCACTTCTAAGTAGGACTATAGAACTCTTGATTGGACCTACTAGGCTTCTTATGCTCTATCTTAACTTGCTGACATGTAGAGAACTTAGCCATAAACTCGACAATATCTCTCTTCATCCCACTTCACCAATAGATCTCCCATAATTTATGGTATATATTTGTTGCCCCTGGATAAATAAAGTAGCACGTAGCATGCTCTTCTGCAAGAATTCACTTCCTTAAGTCATCTACATCTGGAACATAGAGACGATATGAATAATGCAATACGCCATCTCCCCCTTAGATGAAAACCTCTACTTTCTGGTCCTTAACTGACTCTTTTAACTTTACTAAACTGGGGTCTCTATCTTGCTCTTCTTTCACCTTGGAAAATAGAGATGATTCTGAACTACTCTGAACCTATATGTCACCCTCCTCTGAATCGACTAAGCGAATACCTAGTCTGGCAAGCTGATCGACTTCCTGAGCTAACTTTTTCTTACTGTCCTCAACATAAGTTACACTACCCAAGACAGTCTACTGAGAGCGTCGGCCTAGACGTTGTCCTTGCCTAAATGATAAAGGACACTCATGTCATAATCTTTTAAAAGCTCTAACCACCTTCCCTGATAAAGGTTAAGATCTTTTTAAGAAAAGACATAATGAAGGCTCTTATGATCGGTGAACACATCTACAAGAACTCCATACAAGTAATATCTCTAAATCTTTAAGCCAAAAACTATGGCTGCTAACTCAAGATCATGAGCTGGATAATTCTTCTCATGGGGTTTAAGTTGTCTGAAGGCGTACACTATGACCTTACCATACTGCATGAGAACACAACCCAAACATACTCTGGATGTATCATAATACACTACAAACCCATCTGGACCGTCTAGAAGAGCTAAGACTGAGGTTGAGCTGAGTTGAGTCTTCAACTCCTGAAAGCCCTTCTCACAAGGATCTGATCACTGAAAGTTGACTTTTTATAGAGCCAATCTGGACATAGGGGATTCAATAGATGAAAATACTTCAACAAACCGTTTGTAATAGCTAGCCAAACCTAAGAAACTTCTGATGTCTAATGAATAGATAGGTCTGGGCTAGTTTCTTACTACTTTGGTCTTTTGAGGATCTACTCTAATGCCACCACCAGAAATGATATGGCCAAGGAATACTACTGAACTTAGCCCAAATTCTCACTTACTGAATTTAGCAAAAAACTAATGAATTTTGAGAGTCTAAAGTACAATTCTGAGATGGTCTGCATGATCATGCTCACTGTGGGAATAGACAAGAATATAATCTATAAAGTCTATGGCGAACATGTCTAAGTACTACTTAAACACATGATTCATCAAGTCCATTAAAGCTTCTGGGGCATTGGTAAGACCAAAGGACATAATTATGAATTCGAGTGACCATACTAGGTACGAAAGGCTATTTTGGAAATGTCACATTCTCTGACTCTAAGCTGATGATAGCTGGATCTGAGGTATATCTTAGAGAAATAACTAACACCCAAAAGTTGGTCAAACAAGTCATTAATTTTGGGAAGAGTATACTTGTTCTTGATCATGACTTTATTGAGTTGATAGTAATCTATACACATTCTGAGAGAATCATCTTTCTTACGCATGAATAAGACTGGTGCATCTCACGGGGACACACTAGATCTGATGATTCCCTTATCTAAGAGATCCTTCAACTGCTCTTTCAGTTTTTTGAGTTTTGCAGGTGCCATTCTGTACTGTGGAATAGATATAGGCTGAGTATCTGGAAGAAGGTCAATGACAAAGTCTATTTCTCTTTCGAGAGGAGTTCCTGGAAGATATTCGAGAAATATATCTGAATATTCATTCACGACTGGGATTGAATCAAGACTGGGAGTTTCAAAACTAGTTTCCTTAACTATAACAAGATGATAGACACGTCCTTTATATATAATTTTCCATGCCTAAACATAGGAAATAAGCTGACCGCTGAAAGCAGATACACTACCCTTCTACTTTAGGATGAATTCATTCAAAAACTAAAACTGGACTATTCTATTTCTATAGTTGACTATGTCATAGCCGAAATAAAGCCAATCCATGTCGAGAATGACATCAAAATTAGTCATCTATAATTCGACTAAGTCTGCTGAAGTGACTTTCTGAAATATCATAATTGGGCAGTTTTTGTATACCCCCCGGGCTATGATGGTTTTACCCATTGGGGTAGAGACTAAGAAGGGCTCTGCTAGAATTTTCGGACAGACTCAGAAATCAAATGCTATATAAGGAGTAACAAAATATAAAGAAGCTCCTGGATCTAGCAAAGCATAAACATACACATGAAAGATCTGTAATGTACCCATTAACCACATTAGGAGAATATTCTTGATCTTGCTAGGACTGGAGAGCATAGAGTGTATTTGGGGATTGCCTATTAGTAGCATTGGAAGTGGCACCCTATTGAGTTGTGCGACCGAACTGAGCTGAGGAACGGTTCTACTAACCCTGATAACCTAACTAGGGACAACTTCAGACTCTGTGGCTTGGCTTGACACATCTGAAATAGGCTTTGCTACCATTTCTGCAAGCACCCTTGTGGTTCTTACCATAAGTCTGACAAAGGGGATTAGTTCGGGCATTACTGACACTGCCCTGAGACTTAGAGCCTGGCGCCCTGTCTTTATTACCATCCCTGAACTTAGGAGCTGGAGCACTAGCTAATGAAGGAGCAAAAACTGATGGCTTTTAACAAAACTGAGAACGGTTTCCTCCTTATGATTTAGGCTGAGCAAAGTTCTATTATTCTTCTTTTCCCTCATCTTAATCTTTTGATATTCTATCTGCTGAGCATGAGTCATAAGCTTGGCTAAAGTTATGTGACTATTCAATATAGTAGACCTACACTCGTTGACCACACTATTATTCACCCCAGAAACAAACTTACTCATCTTTGCCCTGAGGAGCATATAGGGATAATTGAGTAAACTTATGAGAATACTCTTTCACCATTATGTTTCCCTGACTGAGGTTGATGAATTCTAACACCTTGGCTTCTCTCAGGTCTAGCGGAAAGAACCTCTCTAATAATGCGGTCAAATACTCCTCCCACTAAATAGGCCCTACATCAACTGACCTTTCTGACTTCCACTGTTTGTACCAAGTGTGATCAACATCCTGCAACTGAATGCAACTAGCTCTGCACTCTCAATAGATGACACCCCCATAATGTCTGTGACCTTCTAAACCTGATTGATGAATTCCTGAGGGTCCTCATCTAACTTAGACCCGAGAAAGGATAGAGAATTCATTTGGGTGAAGTCCTGAATCATGGCTGCAGCTGAATTGGACACTGGGTTGGATGGAATAATGGTTGGTCCTTCATTCTGAGCAGTAATTAACTCAACAAGAGTAGTGAATATAGCTCTAAACTCTGCATGAGAAACGTGTTTGCCCAAAGGTTCTTCGGGCTGAGGGGCTGACTAATTCCCATTTCTTCTTTTAGGAGGCATGTTCTGTAGAACAAAGGGAGAAAAAGATTAGACTAAGAGATTGACTTGAGATTATGTTCCCTGGCATGACATGAATAATGAAAGAAGGAAAACTATTCCTAAAATATCTTATAGCCTTCTGCACACAAATGTGGCGCGCAACACACCCATGCACAAGACTCTATTAGATACGGTTTTCAGACCATCTAGGACTTTATTGAATTTTAGGCTCTGATACAATGTTTTTAGCACCCCAAATTCGGTACTCGAAATGCTACACGGTGCTTATGATCCCCGAAGGACCACAAGATAACCCATAACTGATATCTGTACCTGTATACTGCATAATATACTGTATAATTATGGAAACATAAATTGAAAGGCCATAAGGTTCAAGACTGTAACATAACTGATAAAGATATAACATCTGAATAGGGTATGAAATACCCAAAACAAAACTGAAATAGCATGATAGTCTAAACATGATAATCTGGAAAGCCTCTAACTGACTGAACTATATAAATGAGGAGTTGATTGGACATATCCCTAACTAACTCCAACTAATGAATTAATTAATGAGATAATAAAATAATGATCATCTTCTTGAAAGATAAGGACTTACTGCTAACTCTGACTGCTGAGACAGGTATGCTACTAATGCTCTGGAGCTTATGCTTTTGAACCTATGGTATAAGATACCATAGCGCAAATGCGTCAGTAATTTGAATGTAATGGTATACATGGAAGGTAGGATGAATGCATGGGGTTCATATGCATGAACAATACTAGCTAACTGAATAATATGAATATGAGAATATATGCATGAATATGTAGTAACTACATCTGAGATCATGATAACATGAATTTTCTGATAACTAACATGACAGATAACTGAATTTTGATGACTGATATAACTGATGACATGAGTGACTGTATCTAACAGTACTGAATTTGATGGAACTAGCTGAGTTCCATACTGTTCTGAGTTGGTTGTATCTAACAGTTCTGAATTTTATAGATCTATCTAAGTTCTATTACTGAGATTGAATGACTTTATTTGACAGTCCTGATTCTGTAACAGAAACTATGGGAAATAGTTATCTAATCGACATACCCCTAATACGCCATTATGGCTTAGTTGGGGTCAAATATATAACCTCAATTGGAAGGGTGTCAATACAACGCCACAAGTAAGGACAAGCTGTGAGTGACCCTTATCTGACAGTGTCCCTAAAAAAGAATGGTAGGGCCCTCATTTGACAATGCTTATCCACCTTATCAATCCTCATCTGACAGTGCTGATATCTCAACCTATGTTGGCTACATAGTTCTGGAATGCAAGGATGAATTCTAAGAATGACACCTTTATCTGACAGTGTATGTTCCCATCTTTGTGTTCACTCGATGCTAATTTCTACTCCCATCTGAATAGACACAGATCATAGATTACTGAACTAAATTGGATTGAATTAACTGAGTTTCATTGACTGATGGAATAGTACTGAGATTACTATATTACTAAGCTTTCCTGAGTCACATGACTGACTGAGTTCTATGGATCATGGCTTGACTAAGGATATCGTGAAAACATAACACAGACTCTAGGCACACAACTATATTTTTTGGGTACAAGTACCCTCAAACTCGATTGAAAGAAATTGACAAAGCATAACTTTCTTGAGTACAGGATCAACATCAACAATACATAATTCATTGGTTAAGACATTTTATCAAACACTTGACATACATAACTTGTACATGAATGGAGATTTCATATTATTATAATAGTATGGCACTTTTCCTTCACATAGGCATTTAATCAAATATAGGGGGAGAATGCTATGGTTATACAATCATCAACACATCTAATAATCAAGGATACATCAATCAACTTGTGAATTGAAGGGTTTATCATGAATACTGCGTAATTCCTCAGATACTAGAATCAATTCTTGTAATTAATAGTCCATAACATGGAATCAAACCAAACAACAACATGAACATCTTTTTTTGATTCAATCCAATCATGAACATTCATAAATATACAAATGTTTGATTTCGAAAAGAGATTCTTGAGCTTCATAGGTGAAAGAGACCCATGAATCAACATATGACATACATTAGTTCTTGATTTAGTGAAGATTGACAGAGAAACTTTCTTGAAATTAAATCCCCAATTGAAACCCTAGCTTGTTCTTGAAAAAAATTGAGAGAAACTAGTATATTTTCGGTTCCAAATAGTTGTTTATTATGTTAAAGGAATTAAATAGGGGTGGGAAATTGATCCTTTTAACCCTGGATGCGTCTTTTAATTCTAGTGAAATTTTCTCAAATTGGACCCTTAGTGTGGTGCGGCGCTATCACGCTGTGTCACTGAATTTTACAATTGAGAAATTGAGGGATGGCGCAATGAGTAACCATCGCATTTCCACTTTATTTACGACCTGGAATTTTGATGCGGCACAGAGAAATCATGCTGGGACACTGGAAAAGGGACAATTTCTATTTTATCTTGTGGCGAGACGCACCACTGACCAATATGGCACTGTTTTACGATAGGGACTTGAACTAGTCATTACTTCTTACCCAGTTATCGGATTTAAGCAAATTTATATCAACAGAAAGCTTATTAAATTTTCCATATGATAAAAAGTGAAAATTTTAAAAATTTCCCATGGAATAAACATCATTCAATTTAGAAGCTAATACTGGACATTCTTGAGACAAAATTAGTTTGAAAACTTTGGGGTATTACATTCTTCAATACACAAAGTTCATTTATTCAAGACTCTGTAATCCTTGCTTGTTGAGGAGTAGCCTACAAATACTGCTTCATCACTCTGATAATCAAATTTTCCGAATTCTCTCTTCCCATTGTCTAGAATAAATCATTTGTATCTAAATGGTGTGAAATAGTCTAGGTTAGGCTTTCTATTAAATACCAACTCATGTGGTGTCTTTTTAGAAGTAATCTAATCACACATCTATTAGTACCATAACAAGCATTATTTACTGCGTTAGCTTAGAAACTCTTTGGAAGACAACTATCAATTAGCATAGTCCTAGCATTCTCTATGAGTGTTCTATTTTCCTTTCATCAAGTCCATTTTGTTGTGGAATTCTAGGATTAGAAAAGTAGTGACTTATTCCATGCTCAACACAAAATTCATCAACTTGAGAATTGTCTAATTCAGTTGCATAATCAGACCTGAATTAAGATATTTTTTAATTTAGCTTTACTTGGATTTTCTTGGCAAAAGCCACAAGAACCCCATATGTTTCATCCTTTGTTCTAAAAAACATTGTCTAAGTGAACCTGGAGTAGTCATCTATAATAAACATCACATATTTCTTCCCTCCTCTACTTTGGAATTTAATAGGTCCATATAAATCTATGTGTAATATTTCAAGAGGTATGGGGATACTTTTTTTCTTCTGAAATTTGAAGGAGGATCTGGGCTATTTACCTTTAACATAAGAATCACTAAATTTATTATTTGGAAATTTTATCTTTGGCAAGCCATGGACAAGGTCCCTTGAAATAAACTTATTTAACAAAGAGGAACATACATGTCTCAGTTTTTTGTGCCATAAATTAGCATCTTCACTTTGATCTCTTAAACAAGTCAATTCCTTATCAGACACTGACTCCAGATCAACTTGATACATATTTTTTTTTATCCTATTAGCTTTGAGAATAATCCTTCCATATTTCATTCTTGATATAGTGTATCCATCAGATGAGAATTTTACCTTATTTCCCTTGTCACAGATTTGAGATACAATTAGAAGACTATACTTAAGACCATTTACATAATACATATCTTCCATTGCATGGTGAGGTGATTTTCCAATCCTTACAACACCTTGGATGTGCCTCTTTTTACTATTTCCAAAAGACATACTCCTCTTTGGAGTGTCTTGAGGGTGAGAAAATAGTCAGATCATCCAGTCATATGCCTTGAACAACCAGTATCCATAAACTAGTTTTGGCTGAAATCCACCTTTTCTACCCTATTTTCTTATTTATCTTTAGTAGTTGCATTAGAGAACACCAGGAGCCTGAGATTATTTTCATATGATCCTTTTCTATCATGAAACCATCTCTGTACTCTTTTTTTTTCCTAGATTTATTTGACAAATCTGCCCATACAGCCAATACCTTCTTAACTCCACTGCCAGTTGTATCCTTTCTCCTTGACTTTTCAAGATTCTGGTCCTTTTCTTGTATTGGGTAGTTTCTCATGAATTCTTCAGAGCTACCTATACTTTAATTTTATCATTCTTTTTGCTAATTTGACCACTTTTTTTCATTTCTCTAACAATCTTTGTTGCCAGAAGTGCAACATCAGTATCTTCTTCACCTGAGTTAGACTCTAAATCCTTTGCTTTACTTTCCCAGTACTTTGGAATAACTCCAAGGATTTTTCACATCTTTTTCGATAAGGGAACATTGTCTCCTATTTCCATATTCAGTGAGGCAACCATGATGACAAAAACATTCTAGGTATGAACCTTTTAGAGTAAACTTGCTCTGATACCAATTGATGAAACCCCTGGGGGTTTCACAACACAGTAAGAGACCAGGTCTCAATAAGTCAATCATAGGAAAAAACATAGCAAAGCAACAAGGAATAAAAGGCAGTGTAGGAAGAGTAAAACACAAGATTTTAACATGGAAACCCCCTTGCTTAAGTAAGGAAAAATCACAGCTTTCCCTCATAAATACCTCAGAAATCCACTATAATCAACCTCTTGATTACAAACTTGATTTCATCCTAACTATAGGCACCTCCTACTTATAGTTAGTCTACTACAACTTAACCTTGGCAACTCTACCAAGACTCTGTCAACGCTAGTTTACTCTAACCAGTTTTGGACTTATGAAACTCTACCTAAGCTCTCTATAACAAAAGAAAAATTTCATTACTCTTATAACAAGAGTAATTCTTTTACAAATCAAGCATCACTCAAGAACAATTTTTGTTTAAGCATACACACATACAGCTAAGAACTTGAGCAGCATTGAATATGAAGTTCTTGCCTTTTTCCTCTTTTCACTCTTTGGATTTTCAAAAATAATTTGATGAAGAAATTTTTTTTTTCTTTTATTGATGAGTGATAATTGGGGCTAAAATGCCATTGGAAGAGGTATTCTAATTAGTACAAGTAACACCTAACAGTTTGTCACACAAACGGACAAAACTGTGTAGACACGTCCCAGCTATACTATAGCCATGAACATCCAGGGGCCTGGTCAGGCCCCTTGTAGTCATCTTCTCATCATCAAAACTAAATATAGCACCAACCCATAGTTTGAAACTAATAGTAACTAACTAAGTAGAGAAATGAAGAAAGAGTGCAAAATAAAAATAGTAAAAAGGATAAAATACACAAGATAGTCCCAAAACCTGGTGGAATAGTAAAAGAACTTCTAATAGAATAATAATATTTAAAAATAAAGTACTAAATGAAGATATAGGTATAAACCATATATTGGTACAAACCATCTTTGAATACATCATAGAGACTGTTCTAATAAATGAGAGGGAGATTAGTAATACTACGAACACCAGGACCTCACCCTACGTATCTGAAACCATAGCTTCTCTACACATTGCACAAAACAATTGCAAGAACCCTTACAATTATCCGAAGGTTGCAGAAGTTTAGTATAAGTACCAAACACATGGTACCCAATAAAAAACTACAAACTGAGCTCTAAAGATAATGCAAATATATATAACATACAAGCAAGAAGTTAAACTACACTCAAATATTTAGGGAACTAACAAAGTAAAGCAAAGGAGGTAATAAGGATGAATTATCCTATTCATGCCATACTCAGGAACCTAATCACTATACTATATATCAATGGCCCATATACAAATAAAGAGCAGAAGAAAGATATGTAATAGTATACAAAGCCAAAAGATAGATATATAACACAAAAACATCAAGGAATAGAGGGATATACTCTAATATAATTACTACATATATAAATATATTAACATAAACAAGGATACCACAAAGGTCCAACAAAAAATAGTCATACTAGCATCTTAAGGCCTCCTATAATAGTAGAAACTAGTACTAACATAATCTGGAACTCTAATCCATACGCCTTTCATGAGATAATCATCCATAATAAAGCAACAGTAAAAAAAGAATTAGAATCATACTTTGAATCTCAGTACCAGTCAAGTAATCAAATTGTCACAAAATAACGATAATGACAATAATAATATAAAGTAGCCAGCTGGCCAAGACAAACAATACCTAAATCGACCCCATAATCCAAAGGTCCATTAAACACACACAACATACCATAAGCAATAATCGTCATCTATACCTGTGTAACCCCCTATAAGGATGATAATATATGCATATACTAGTGATAGGCAGTGTACATGCAAGGATAAATGCAAAGTAAAATCCATACTACCATAACCGATCTAAGTGCCATATAGTAACCCAGTGTATGCACATCCTCTAGCTTCTTGACAACTAACAAAGGCAAGACCTACGATAACCTTTCTTCTCTAAAATGATGGCTCACTGACGATGGGGCACCTAGGTGTTTTGGGAGTACCCGTATACACCAACCTGGTTCCAATCCAGAATCATCAATAACCATCATCTTAATCATTAATTTAATATATCCAATATAAAATATATACACATATAAATTCACATACTAAGAGTGTATCTAAAAGAGAGTAAGTTCATTAACCTATTTCTTGAGGTAAAATCTAGGAACAAATTATCTGAAAAGTATAGAAATGGTCAAAATCTCTCTTGATCGAGGTAAATAGTAGTAGAAAAATCATGGATTGAAATATATCAAAGTCAAATCTCTAAAACATCATTTTTAGTCTCAAAGGATCATAAGTTATTGATTATGAAGGTATGATTTTCATTAAATCCATTTTAAAAGAAAAGAGTGGGAATAAATACCTTTTTAGGAAACATAGTAGTAAAACTATATTTTTAGTTGGAATCATAACATTTGTAGTTTTAGTGAGCATGAATGTACCGAATCTATGTGTGCCATCACCAGTATTCAAATAATACAATTGCAAGCATTTAAATATCTATAAGCTACAACCTTGTCCTTTACAAGGATAAAGAACTTCTCGAAATCCAACCAATATAATAATCACAGCCTTGGGCCTAATAATATATATATCCTAATTAACCATAACATCATAATTCAATAAACCATCACAATCAAATAAGTAACGTAGTAAAAACTACGCTCAAGGTTCATTAGTCTCAATAATGCATAAATGCTAGCAACCTGGGGTAATAGGATCCTAGAAGTATAATAAGTATTTCACCTTAAGAGCCAATTACCTTTCCATCCCCCCAAACACATAAATTAGGATAAGTCATGGTGTTCTACCTAATATCACATCCTAATATCCCTATCTAACCTGAAACATATATAATACGTCATCTCATGAAAAAGAGTAGACAGAAGTCTACCTTAATGTCGAACCACAATTCTTGAATCTCCCATAAATATTTTGCCTTTGATCCATGATCAAAAAATGCTTCCATACTATCAAAATAGAAACCTACACTACATTAGGAGTAAAATAAGACCCATATAATGGGTCTAGTCAAATTTTGGGTCTAGAACGGGTCTGCGAGACCTGCATACGAAATCAAAACTTGAATCTATCATGAGGTTCCTCAAAGAAAAAGGAATGTGTGCTCAAAAGTTGAGCATAAATAGAGTTAAATTGGGTCTCAGATAAACCGTTAGTTTTAAAGAATTTAAGACCTAATTTTTAAGAATTTACCATGAATTAGGGTGGAAATTTGAGGGAAAATAAATGGAAAATGACCAAGGAATATTAGGATAGCTTACCTTATCTTCTATAGGTGATTTTGCCACTTTTCCCTCTCTTTGAGCTCTCAATTTGGTATGAAAATAGTGAAAGAAATGCTGAAAAATTGGGTGGGGAAAAAGGGGATTTACAACCACTAGGTTCAACTTAAGTGGTCACCCTATTTCTTAAGATACAACCGCTTAAGTGGATCCATGATCATTTAAGTGGTCGGCACCATGGGTCAGGTATATCTTAAGCGACTCCCAAGCCGCTTAAGTGATGCCTGGTTAAGCAGACAGATACCTCGCTTAAGTACCCCTTTACCAAATAGTCAAGGTTGGTTATGTTTCCCTATGTCTCATATACGGAGACCACTTATGCGGTAATATTATCGCTTAAATAGTCACATCAGCAACCTAATGCATAAGATTTTTTTTGAGTCTAAATCGACTCCAACTGAGTGCTTTGGATTCGTTCAGAACCCCGTGCCCAGAAATGAAATATGCTACCATACAAAATTCAATGTTTTAGAATCAATAGAACCATCAAAACTTCCATACTAGATTATTTTGACTAAATGTTAGGCCCACACCTATAGTTATATTTTTATATAAAATGCCTAATAGCCCAAAACGAGTCTAGAAGACTTAGGACCTGAACCAAGGGTCCCTCTAGCCTATAACCAATGTTCCAAAGCTGATGGCACTGTTGAAATTCTCATTTGAGGTCATCTACTAAGAGTTTTGGTCTGAGACCAAATCCTAAACTATGAAAGCACCAGAATAAGGAAATAAGCCTAAAATTTAAATGAACTGTTTGATAATCGAACAAATAGTTTCAAAAAGTCTAATAACTTCTAGCCACTATGGGAAGGTGTGGAACATTAGAAATGCATGGAAATTGAGTAAATGACCTAGAAGGTCATTACAATATTTACTACTAAAAGGACTCTTTTCCCAAAAAGTGAATGGACCGTAAGATCATAAATGCTCAAAGGGATGAGGTATTACGATGGCATGCTTTGAGAAACCCTTCCCAGAGAACCTCATAAAAGAAACTGTGTAACGCCCTGCATTTTGGGCTAGAATAAAAACCATGATTTTGATGCGTTGCTAATCCCGAAGCCATAAAATACTATGCCAATACGGCATGTTATTTATTGTATAGCATGTGAATCCGCTCAATCTTGAATTTAGACCATAGAGGTCCTTCAACTCAAGGATGAGTTGAAACTATTTCGGTCGACTAAGTTTTAGTGGATGTTGTAAAGTGTGTCAGTTTCCATCTACTATAATTCTTTGTATATGTCAAATTAGGAAGCCTACTATGTGTCAAATGATAGTTATTCGAATTAGCTTTTCAGCGATACCAATTTGGCTAAAATACAACACCCAAGAAAGAAGTTATGACCATTCAATGTGATAAGCAATGCCTAACCAATCACCCATGGCCACTGGAAAGCATAGGCGATAGCCTACGCGGCGCCTATGTGAACATAGGCGATAGCCTAAGAGGCGCCTATGTAAACATAGGTGATAGCCTAGGTGGAGCCTATGTAAGGAATTATGGAAATTTAAACACTTCGTACCCTTACTTAGCCCTAAAACACGAGATTTAGTTCCAAGGACCCCAAAATACATATTCTTTCATCAAAAGTGCTCAATATTCTCCTTAGGGTTTCAAAATAAAAACCCAAATAGTTCAAGATTTGACCGTAGGTTTTCAAAGATAATTACATATTTGGAATCACTAATCCGCAAGATTCAAGAAACATCTATAATCTTTGGAAATAGAGGTACGTGGGGTTATCCAAAAATCTCATGGGTGTAGTCTTTATGAACATGCGTACTTTTAAATGGGAGTTTTTAATCAAATGCTAATATCTTTCTTTCAATATGATTTCTAAGTTAGTTTCTTTATGTCATGGGAATTGTTTGCCTATATACTTCAATGGTTGAAACCATGCATATGTGATTTGAGATTTTCCATGGAAATTGATAAATATAAATGATAAATTGTTTTTAAATTCCCATGATAATGTTTCGATACTCCATATTATATTGTGATCAACAAAAGAGAGCATGAATTTGAAATAAATATTGTTCACCACTTGTAAATGATGAAGCACCTTGGTTTTTATATGATTATGCATATATGGATGTGATATTAATGAATTACAAGTTGGGTATAATGATACCTTACATAATACGATATATGATTGAATAAGATGAAATTTGAATGCATTGATTTTACAAGAGAAAGGTGGATGCCTGAAGAAAGAGTTTGAGACACAAGTGGCTCATCGCTAGAAGAATGTGTTTGCCGACACAAAATATTGGTACCATGCTTTGTGGTTTACCGTACCTGATATTATATTATCCTAAATTGGGATTATGGTTAGGAGCCATGCTTTGTTGTCTTATGTACTACCATATTTGTTTTGGGTCGAGACACCATGATTCGTGGTCTTGTGTGTCTCTCCCTCACTTATACTCTAATCTCGAAGGCAACCGAGGTTTGACAGTTGGTGTAAATTATGTAGGGTATTCCACCTAGCTTAGTTGCATTTCATTATTATTGAGAAAAACTATTGCATTACACCTATGTGTTTTCAAATGATTTGATACGAAATCGCTTTATAATGGCTCTCAACCATTTTTGTAAAAATATTATATTTTCTTTGATACCAAGTTTGTCATGACCTAAACCAGGCCCTGGCCGTGACGAGCATTTCAAACCATGGAGGCCTGAAACACCTCTATTTGTCTGATAATCATGCACATAATTCATATGATCAATGTAATGCGGAAGAAACATAACATAATAGAAACATGGACGAGAACGCCGCTGCTAGGCTACACCGCCCTGAGACTGTGTACGTAGAGCTTTGGGCCCATGAGGAGTCTAAAAGCTTATCTCCAAAGGGTGTATGTATCATCTAATTCGAGTAAAAGATTCAAAAGTTGGAAACCTTCATCTGTAGTTAGTCCTTGTAGTGAATGAATTCCCAAAAGTCTTTCCCAAAGATCTCCCAGGGATACCCCCTGATAGGGAGATAGATTTTGCCATTGGTGTGTTGCCAGACACTCATCCTATTTCTATTCTGCCATATAGAATGGCTCTCGCGGAACAAAATAAGTTAAAGAAACAGCTTGCAGACCTCCTAGACAAAGGCTTTATTCATCCTAGTGTCTCCCCATGGGGTGCACCCGTGCTCTTCGTGCGAAAGAAGGATGGGGCCCTTCAAATATGCATAGACTACCATTAGTTAAATAAGGTCATGATTAAAAATAAATATCCTCTTCCTAGGATTGACGACCTTTTGACCAGCTTCAGGGTGCCAAGTGCTTTTCAAAAATAGAACTTCGTTCGGGTTATCATCAGTTGAAAGTTAGGGAGTCAGACATACCCAAGACAGCCTTCTAAACCTGATAGGGTCACTACGAATTTCTAGTCATGTCCTTCAGGTTGATTAACGCCCCTACAGCCTTCATGGATCTTATGATTAGAGTGTTCCGTAAGTTTCTTGACTTATTCATCATTGTATTTATTGATGATATTCTAATCTATTCTAAGAGTAAAGAGGATCACACCTATCACCTCCAAATTATCCTTCAGACCCTTAAGGATCATCATCTGTTTCCAAAATTTTCTAAGTGTGAAATCTGGTTTGACGTTATTGCCTTTCGGGGGTATATTGTGTCTAGTGATGGGATAAGAGTGGATCCCTAGAAAGTGGAAGCAGTGATAAAATGGCCCAGACCCACGACTCCAACTGATATTCGGAGCTTCTTAGGTTTGGCGAGGTATTACAGAAGGTTTGTAGAGAGTTTTTCTTCCATAGCTGCTCCGCTTACTAAACTGACTCAGAAAAAGATGAAGTTTGGGTTGTCTGACTTATGTGAAAACAGTTTTGAGAAATTGAATGACAAGCTGACTACTGCTCTTATTTTGACCCTTCCTGAAGGTGTAGATAATTTTGTGGTTTATTGTGATGCATCCCGTATGGGACTTGGTTGTGTATTGATGCAGCGTGGTGAGGTGATAGCTTATGCATCTAGGCAGTTAAAGGTGCATGAGCACAATTACCCCACTCATGACTTGGAGTTAGCAGCCGTGGTGTTTTGCACTTAGAATCTAGAGGCACTATCTCTATGGAGTGCATGTTGATATTTATACTGACCATAAGAGTTTATAGTGTGTTTTCTCATAGAAAGAATTGAACCTCAGCAGAGGCGTTGGATGGAGCTTTTGAAAGACTATGATATGAGTCTGCATTACCATCCAAGCAAGGCAAATGTTGTAGCCGACGCCCTCAGCAGGTTTTCTATGGGCAGCCTTTCTCATATGGAAGAAGGAAAGAAAGAGATGGTAAAGGATATTCACCACCTTAAAAATGTGGGAGTGCGACTCTTAGATTTTGAAGATGGAGGGGTGATTGTTCTTGAGTTCGATAAGTCATCTCTTTATGCTGAAGTTAAGGAGAAGCAAATTGAAGATCCCATCTAGATGCAAATCAACAAAGATGTGGGTCAACAAAAGGTTATGTCGTTTGAAATTGGTGGAGATGGTATTCTGAGATTTCAGGGTAGGTTGTGCATTCCGAATGTCGATGGGCTATGGGAAAGAATCCTTAATAAGGATCACACTTCGAGGTATATCATTCACCTGATAGAGGTACGCAGTTTTCATCTCAGTTTTGGAGATCCTTTTAGAAGGGTTTAGGCACACAAGTGAATTTGAGCACAACTTTCCACCCTCAGACGGATGGAAAATATGAGTGTACTATTCAGAACCTCGAAGATATGTTGAGGGCATATGTCATTGATTTCAAAGGTAGTTGGGTAGATCACCTGCCACTGGTTGAATTCGCTTACAATAATAGCTACCATGCCAGCATCTACATGGCTCCTTTTGTGGCTTTTTATGGGAGGAGATGTAGGTCTCCGATAAAATCGTATGAAGTAGGTAACACTCAGTTATATGGGCCTAATCTTGTTTATCAGGCGATGGAGAAAGTGAAAATCATTAGAGAATGACTCAAGACTGCTTAGAGTCATCAGAAGTCCTATGCCGATGCTCAGAGAAGAGAACTAGAGTTTGAAATTGGTGATTAGGTATTTCTCAAGGTTTCTCCTATGAAAGGAGTTATGCAGTTTGGAAAAAGGGGTAAATTGAGCCCTCGTTATGTAGGGCCATATCAGATTTTGAAAATGATTGGTACAGTTGCAAATGAGTTAGAATTGCCTGCAATTTTGGGTTCCATTCATCTAGTATTCCATGTATCCATGTTGAAGAAATGCATTGGAGATCATTCTGTGGTATTTTCAATAGAGGGTATCAAAGTGATAGGCTCCTTATCTTATGAAAAAAAGCTCGTTGAAATTTTATATTGCGAAGTTCGAAAGCTAAAGAGCAAAGAGATAGCCTCAGTAAAGGTACTGTGGATGAATCAGAAAGTCAAAGAATCAACTTAAGAGTCAAAAGATGCATGAGAATTAGATATCCCAATTTGTTTGCTTCGATGGAGGAGGAGAAACAAGGTACTATTCCTATCTTATCTTTCCTAGTCCGTTATTATGCTTGAAATCGTGTCTATCTGTATCCCACATCATCATTCAGGGATGAATGATCCTAAGGGGGGGATAATGTAATGCCCCACATTTTTGGCTAGAATAACAACCATGATTTTGATGTGTTGCTAATCCCGAAGCCATAAAATCCTATGCCAATATGGCATGTTAATTATTGTATAGCAGGTGAATCCGCTCAAGCTTGAATTTAGACCATAGAGGTCCGTCAACTCAAGGACGAGTTGAAACTATTTCGATTGACTAAGTTTTAGTGGACGTTGAAAAGTGTGTCAGCTTCCATTGACCATAATTCTCTTTATATGTCAAATTAGGAAGCCTACTATCTGTCAAATGATAGGTATTCTAGTTAGCTTTCCAACAATACCAATTTGGCTAAAATCCAACACCCGAGCAAGAAGTTATGATCTTTCAAAGTGATAAGTGACGCCTAACCAATTGCCTATGGCCACTGGAAAGCATAGGCGATAGCCTAGGTGGCGCCAATGTGAACATAGGCGATAGGCTAGGCGGCGCCTATGTGAAGATAGGCGATGGGATGGGCGGCGACTATGTAAGGAATTCTGGAAATTTAAACACTCCGTGTTGAGGACAAAGTGGTCCTTTTCTACCCTTACTTAGCCCTAAAACACGAGATTTAGTTCCAAGGACCCAAAAATACATATTCTTTCATCAAAAGTACTCAAGATTCTCCTTAGGGTTTCAAAATAAAAACCCAAATAGTTCAAGATTTGACCGTAGGTTTTCAAAGATAATTACATATTGGGAATCACCAACCGCAAGCTTCAAGAAACATCTATTATCTTTGGAAATAGAGGTACGTGGGGTTATCCAAAAATCTCATGGGTGTAGTCTTTATGAACAGGCATGCTTTTAAATGGGAGTTTTCAATCAAATGCTAATATCTTGCTTTCAATATGATTTCTAAGTCATTTTGTTTATGTCATGCGAGTTGTTTGCCTATATACTTCAATGTTTGAAACCATGCATATGTGATTTGAGATTTTCCATGGAAATTGATAAATATGAATGATAAATTGTTTTTAAATTCCCATGATAATGTTTCGATACTCCATATTATATTGTGATCAACAAAAGAGAGCATGAATTTGAAATAAATATTGTTCACCACTTGTAAATGATGAAGCACCTTGGTTTTTGTATGATTATGCATATGTGGATGTGATATTGATGACTCGCAAGTCGGGTATGACGATACCCTACAGAATATGATATGCGATTGAATAAGATGAAATTTAAATGCATTGATTTTACATGAGAAAGGTGGATGCCTGAAGAAAGCATTTGAGACACAAGCGGCTCATCGCTGGAAGAACGTGTTTGCTTACACGGAATATCGATACCATGCTTTGTGGTCTTGCGTGCCTAATATTATATTATCCCAAATTGGGATTATGGTTAGGAACCATGCTTTGTTGTCTTGTGCACTACCATATTTGATTTGGGTCAAGACACCATGCTTTGTGATCTTGTGTGTCTCTCCCTCACTTATACTCTAATCTCGGCGGCAACCGAGGTTTGACAGTTGGTGTAAATTATATAAGGTATTCCACCTAGCTCAGTTGTATTTCATTATTGTTGAGAAAAACTATTGCATTACACCTATGTGTTTTCAAATGATTTGATACAAAATTGCTTTATAATGGCTCTCAACTATATTTTTTAAAAATATTATGTTTTGATTTGATACCAAGTTTGTCATGACCCAAACTAGGGCCTGGCCGTGCCGAGCGTTTCAAACCATGAAGGCCGGAAACACCCCTATCTGTCTGATTCACGTACATAATTCATATGATCAAAGTAATGCGGAAGAAACACAATATCACGGAAACATGGACGAGTACGCCGCTGCTGGGCCACACCGCCTTGAGACTGTGTACCTAGAGCTTTGGACCCATAAGGGGTCTGAAAGCTTATCTCCGAAGGGTGTATGTATCATCTAATCCAAGTAAAAGACTCAAAAGTTGGAAACCTTCCTCTGTAATCAGTCCCTGTAGTGAATGAATTCCCAGAAGTCTTTCCTGAAGATCTCCCAGAGATACCCCCTGATAGAGAGATAGATTTTTGTATTGATGTGTTACCAGACACTTGTCCTATTTCTATTCTGCCATATAGAATGGCTCCTGCGGAACTAAAGAAGTTAATGGAATAGCTTGTAGACCTCCTAGACAAAGGCTTTATTCGTCCTAGTATTTCCCAATGGGGTGCACCCGTGCTCTTCGTGCTAAAGAAGGATGGGGCCCTTCGGATGTGCATAGACTACCGTCATTTGAATAAGGTCGCGATTAAACATAAATATCCTCTCCCTAGGATTGACGACCTTTTTGACCAGCTTTAGGGTGCCAAGTGTTTTTCAAAAATAGATCTTCGTTCGAGTTATCATCAGTTGAAAGTTAGGGAATTAGACATACCCAAGTCAGCCTTCTGAACCTGATATGGTCACTACGAATTTCAAGTCATGTCCTTCGATTTGACTAATGCCCCTGAAGCCTTTATGGATCTTATGAATAGAGTGTTCCGTCAATTTCTTGACTTGTTCGTCATTGTATTTATTGATGACATTCTAATCTATTCTAAGATTAAAAAGGATCATGCCAATTACCTCTGAATTATCCTTCAGACCCTTAAGGATCATCAGCTGTATGCCAAATTTTCTAAGTGTGAATTCTGGTTAGATGTTGTTGCCTACCTGGGGCATATTGTGTCCAGTGATGGGATAAGTGTGGATCCCTAGAAAGTTGAAGCAGTGAGATAATAGCTCAGACCCACGACTCTAACCGATATTCAGAGCTTCTTGGGTTTGGCGGGGTATTACAGAAGGTTCGTAGAGAGTTTTTCTTCCATAGCTGCTCCGCTTACTAAACTGACTTAAAAGATGAAGTTTGTGTGGTCTGAGTTGTGTGAAAACAGTTTTGAGAAATTGAAGGACAAGATGACTACTACTCCTGTTTTGACCCTTCCCGAGGGTATAGATGATTTTGTGGTTTATTGTGATGCATCCCATGTGGGACTTGGTTGTGTATTGATGCAGCATGGTAAGGTGATAGCTTATGCATCTAGGTAGTTAAAGGTGCATGAGTGCAGTTACCCCACTCATGACTTGGAGTTAGCAGCCGTGGTGTTTGCACTTAGAATATGGAGGCACTATCTCTATGGAGTGCATGTTGATATTTATACTGACCATAAGAGTTTACAGTATGTTTTCTCATAGAAAGAATTGAACCTCAGGCAGAGGCGTTGGTGGAGCTTTTGAAAGACTATGATATGAGTTTGCATTACCATCAAAGCAAGAAAAATGTTGTAGCCGATGCCTTCAGCAGGTTGTCTATGGGCATCCTTTCTCATGTGGAAGAAGGAAAGAAAGAGATTGTGAAGGATATTCACCGCTTTGCAAATCTGGGAGTGCGACTCATAGATTTCGAAGATGGAGGGGTGATTGTTCATGAGTTTGATAAGTCATCTCTTTGTGCTGAAGTTAAGGAGAAGCAGGTTGAAGATCCCATCTTGATGCAAATCAACAACGATGTGGGTCAACAAAAGGTTATGTCGTTTGAAATTGGTGGAGATGGTATTCTGAGATTTCAGGGTAGGTTGTGCATTCCAAATGTAGATGAGCTACGGGAAAGAATCCTTAATAAGGCGCACACTTCGAGGTATGTCAGTCACCCAGGCTCTACTAAGATGTACCATGATTTGAAAACCTTGTATTGGTGAAATAACATGAAACGTGGTGTAGCTGATTTTGTGTCCAAGTGTTTGAACTGTCAACAAGTGAAGGTAGAACACATGAGGTAGGGTGGTACATCCCAAGAGATAGCCCTGCCTTTATGGAAGTGGGAGATGATAAACATGGACTTTATTACAGGACTTTCGAGATCCCAAAACCAGTATGATTCTATATGGGTGATTGTAGATCGGTTGACCAAGTCAGCCCACTTTTTTCCTATGAGGACTAATTATTAGGGAGAGGTTTATGCTAAGATTTACATTGAGGAGATAGTTCAATTGCATGGGGAACCAGTGTCCATTATATTCGATAGAGGTACGCAGTTTTCATCTCAGTTTTGGAGATCCTTTCAGAAGGGTTTAGGTACACAAGTGAATTTGAGCACAGCTTTCCACCCTCAGACAGATGGGCAAGATGAGCGTACCATTCAGACCCTCGAAGATATTCTGAGGGCATGCGTCATTGATTTCAAAGGTAGTTCGGTAGATCATCTACCACTGGTTGAATTCGCTTACAATAATAGCTACCAGGATAGTATCAAGATGGCTCCTTTTGAGGCTTTGTATGGGAGGAGATGTAGGTCTCCGATAGGATGGTATAAAGTAGGTAACACTCAGTTATATGGGCCTGATCTTGTTCATTAGGCGATGGAGAAAGTAAAAATCATTAGAGAACGACTCAAGACTGCTCAGAGTCATCAGAAATCCTATGCTGATGTTCGGAGAAGAGAACTAGAGTTTGAAATTGGTGATTAGGTATTTCTCAAGGTTTCTCCTATGAAAGGAGTTATGTAGTTTGGAAAAAGGGGTAAATTGAGCCCTCGTTATGTAGGGCCATATCAGATTTTGAAGAAGATTGGTACAGTTGCATATGAGTTAGAATTGCCTGCAAGTTTGGGTTCCATTCATCCAGTATTCTATGTATCCATGTTGAAGAAATGCATTGGAGATCATTCTACGGTATTTCAGATAGAGGGTATCAAAGTGATAGGCTCCTTGTCTTATGAAGAAGAGCCCGTTGAAATTTTAGATCACCAAGTTCGAAAGATGAGGAGCAAAAAGATAGCCTCAGTAAAGGTACTGTGGAGGAATCAGAAAGTCGAAGAAGCAACTTAGGAGTCACAAGATGACATGAGAATTAGATATCCCAATTTGTTTGCTTCGATGGAGGTGGAGACAAAAGGTACTATTCCTATCTTATCTTTTCTATTTTGTTATTATGCTTGAAATCATGTCTGTCTGTGTCCCACATTATCATTCGGGGACGAATGATCCTAAGGGGGGATAATGTAATGCCCTGCATTTTGGGCTAGAATAAAAACCATGATTTTGATGCGTTGCTGATCCCAGAGCCATAAAATCCTATGCAAATATGGCATGTTAATTATTGCGTAGCATGTGAATCCGCTCAAGATTGAATTTAGACCATAGAGGTCCTTAAACTCAAGGACGAGTTGAAACTATTTTAGTCGACTAAATTTTATTGGATGTTGTAAAGTGTGTCAGATTCCATCAATCATAATTCTCTATATATGTCGAATTAGGAAGCCTACTATGTGTCAAATGATAGGTATTTGACTTAGCTTTCCAACGATAGCAATTTGGCTAAAATCCAACACCCGAGCAAGAAGTGATGACCTTATAAAGTGATAAGTGACGCCTAAGCAATCGCCCATGGCCACTGGAAAGCATAGGCGATAGCCTAGGCGGCGCCTATGTGAACATAGGCGATAGCCTAGGCGGCAACTCTGTAAACATAGGCGATAGCCTAGGCGGTACCTATATGAAGATAGGCGATGGGATGGGCAGCGCCTATGTAAGGAATTCTGGAAATTTAAACACTCCGTGTTGAGGATAAAGTGGTCCTTTTCCACCCTTTCTTTGCCCTAAAACATGAGATTTAGTTCCAAGGACCCCAAAATACATATTATTTCATCAAAAGTGCTCAAGATTCTCCTTAGGGTTTCAACATAAAAACCCAAATAGTTCAAGATTTGACCGTAGGCTTTCAAAGATAATTACATATTTGGAATCACCAATCTGTAAACTTCAAGAAACATCTATTATCTTTGGAAATAGAGGTACGTGGGGTTATCCAAAAATCTCATAGGTGTAGTCTTTATTAACATGCATGCTTTTAAATGGGATTTTCAATAAAATGCTAATATCTTGCTTTCAATGTGATTTCTAAGTCATTTTCTTTATCTCATGGGAATTGTTTGCCTATATACTTCAATGGTTGAAACCATGCATATGTGATTTGACATTTTCCATGGAACTTGATAAATATGAATGATAAATTGTTTTCAAATTCCCATGATAATGTTTCGATACTCCATATTATATTGTGATCAACATAAGAGAGCATGAATTTGAAATAAATATTGTTCACCACGTGTAAATGATGAAGCACCTTGTTTTTTACATAATTATGCTTATGTGGATGTGATATTGATGACTTGCAAGTCGGGTATGACGATACCCTACAGAATACGATATGCGATAGAATAAGATGAAATTTGAATGCATTGATTTTACATGAGAAAGGTGTATGCCTGAAGAAGGCGTTTAAGACACAAGCAGCTCATCGCTGGAAGAACGTGTTTGCCGACATGAAATATCGGTACCATGCTTTGTGGTTTTGCGTACCTGATATTACATTATCCCAAATTGGTATTATGGTTAGGAGCCATGCTTTGTGGTCTTGTGCACTACCATATTTGATTTGGGTTGAGACACCATGCTTTGTGGTCTTGTGTGTCTCTCAATCACTTATACTCTAATCTCGGCGGCAACTGAGGTTTGACAGTTGGTGTAAATTATGTAGGGTATTCTACCTAGCTCAGTTGCATTTCATTATTGTTGTAAAAAACTATTGCATTACACCCATGTGTTTTCAAATGATTTGATACGAAATTGCTTTATAATGGCTCTCAACTATATTTTGTAAAAATATTATGTTTTGCTTTAATATCTCTGCGTGCCAGTACATTTGTGCTCTCCAACCTCTCAGGTTCTGAGGCCCAGTCTAAGGGTCTAGAGAATCAGTAGAACTTTCAGATAGAGCTATAGAGACAAGTGGTGAGCCTTCTATGTTTCGGAAGGTCTTATGTCCTGCAGTCCTTTTATCTTATATTCAGTTTTTGGGTTTGCTGGGGGCCTTGTCCCAGTTTTAGATAGACATTGTTTTAGTCATGTAGTAGAGATTTCGCAGACAGTTTTAGCGATGTTGATTTAGATTGTGGGACACTATTCCCCATTGTCGTTTTCATATGATTCTTGACCATGTTTCTGTTATATTGTGTTTCTTCTCCATTACTTTGATCATATGAATTATGTGCATGATTATCAGATCGATAGGGGTGTTTTGGGCCTCCATGGTTTGAAATGCTCGTCACGGCTAGGCTCTGGTTCGAGTCGTGACACTATGATTTCAAGGGATTTTTCCTCAAGTATCCCTTTATATGCCAACTTCTTTTTTCCACTTCTCAAACAATGACAACCAATCTCAACCACACACTAACCTCCAAATGAACTGAGGAAGCCTTATGCATGCAAATTCAAACCACAACACATTGATACCATACCAATACTAGAACAACCAAGAAAAATGTCATCCAAGCCAAAGGCAAAACATGGCATGAACCTTGCAACCAACTTCAAATTCCGAACATAACTATATCTTGAATTTCCAAACCTACTATCCACCCAAAACTAAGAAAAATGTCACCCAAATCCTATTAGCACAGTTCCACCATACTAACCTAAAAAAACTGAAGTTGATCCATCAAGAATCCATACTAGCAAGCATGAGAATAAGCCCATAAGGTGCTACTTGGGCAAAAAAATGAAGATAACCTATGTGTGCAATCTATCCAATGCTATAACTAGTTCGGATGACCATTAAAACTAAAAGACAGGAGTTTGAGCAATATACAGTCCCCATAGAACTATCCGCTCTAAGGTATTCCACCAACTGAGGAATAAGCCATGCTCAATCTAGCTTAAGCAAACTACTCCTGCTGAGTAAATCATCCAAAAGTCTCAATGATAACTGAAACCTAAGGTCAAAGCTAAAGAAACCAATACCATGTCTATGGACTATTATCTAAACAACTATCACCCATAATCTATCTAAACTGAAGAAGACTAAATAGGTAGAGAATGGGTCGGCTTAGCCAGCCTACAAATAAAATTGAAACTAAAACATATCTTGAAATGAAGGCTGCACCATAGCTCTACAACTCTAAGCTAAAATCTTAGAACCAAGGCTGAACCACTCTATCTTAACTACCCACACCAAACCTGAAGATAGGTAACCACCAATAATCTAAATCTATTATAAACACCAAAGCACTATTCTTAAATATCAATTCCTAATATGGGCTAAGGAGTCTGATCTAAGGCCAAATACCCAATTGACTTTAGTATCCAAATAAAACATATCCTAACTGAATCATGGTGGAGCTTAAACTAAAACATAGCCAATGAAAAAAATTACAACAGAGGGTAAAACATCGACTAAAAACACAATAAACAACTACATATCTGCTAGAGGGAATAAACCACCAAAACATACTCAAGAACTTACCAAGGTTGCAAACTGTACTAGTAAGAGCCAAAACTCTAGCGACTCAGAGAAGTGCAACCCTTGTTGGAAACTAATTAACCCAATGCTCCATCTCGACAACGAACACTTTATCAACTTAGGAAACAATCATAAAATGATTACCTATCTCCAACTCTCTGGCACCACGTAGAAAAAGAATCACTTCACAACAAGAACAAAGTATCCAACTACACACTAATACGAACAACAAACCATCACCAAGTAATGAGCCCAACAAACCCAGAAGCCAAAACCAAAACCTCTCAACAACAATATCAACACCACTACAGGGCTATACACTAGTAAAATCAAACGAATAAACCCCAAAATGGTCAACCTAAAAAATAGGCTACATAACCCAATTACTAATTATAGAAGCATAATAGAACCATAATGGTCAACTTACCTTACTACCATCCTCCATTCCACAACTAATCTAGCATACCTAACAGAAGTAGAAAAAATCAACCTCAACTTTCTTTAAGAGTGAAATCATCCACCCAGCTAGCTTCCCAATCTAATGAATAAGAATCACAAGAAAGGAAAATTCTAACTAGATACTACTAGTCTAGTTACCTGCAAAGAGAGGACCAATTAACATCAAATAATAAAAATAATAACAACAGTAATATAAGCATTGGTGTAACAGATAGTTGGTACCAAAAATAAAAATCAATAATAAGTAACACTATCGGGCTATAAGAAGACCATTATGCCAAGGTAAATGATACTTGAGCCCTAAAGATACACCCATAGGGAAAATATCAACATTAATCCACTCTATCTACTGCTAATAGAAATAAGCTATTGGGGTAGTTATATAATTATGAACTCTATATAAAGGTACACAACAAATAATATAAACCTACCAAGGCATACAATCATGTTGGTACGAGAACCCTAATACACAAATAAAAATTAAAGGTAGAAAATAAAAGCGCACCTATCATGACAAGATCTAAATTCACTTGTCTAGCGTGCTTGAGGGGCAGTGCATTTGAACGGGTCCAAACTCGAACCGATATTTGAAATCAATAAGGTGCAACGACTTTCGCACTGCTGCTATGCCGAGGTCCTGGACTAGATTGACTTTTTTCTCTTCTTTAAGAACTCGTCCCTAATACCCATTAGCTACTTTGCCTTTTAGTTAGCTTTAAGATTAGTAAGAAGTTAGAAAATACTATCAATGGTAGAATAGAAAAGTTAGTCATCAATCGGACTTCTCATTCGATCAGTCCTCTCTCTTCCTTCATACAAGCTTGTTAGCCCACCTCATTAAGCGTGGAGAAGCATTGGCAAAACCAATTTTTTTTCTTTGGAGCTATTTCTTTTTTTTCCCCCTACCCTGGCATTGCGCTTCACTTTCGGTTCTTCAAAAAAATCAACTTATATCTCCCTTCTTCATTGATTTGGAGAAAAAGGAACCTTCTGGTGCTGCTGTGATATTTAGAGATGCTGTTGGTGATTTTTTGTGTGATGTTAGCTAATTGAGGTGCTAAGTTCACCACCTATAACGGAAGGTTCCACAACACTATAAGACTGATCTGAAAGAGCTGAGTGACTAATAATCCCATGTCACGGAGACACTCTAGACCAGTGACCAGTCTCTTTACATTCGTAGAAAATCCATGAGATCTAACCTAGCAAATAGCATGAGTTCCCCTAACTGGTTGACCAATTAAAGCTTAGGGTACCCCTTACTAAAATGACTATCCTCTCTACAATCACAGTTTTATCAAGAACTCTAGACTAGTAAAAATATACGCTAACTTTGTCTGAGTAACAAACTCACACCTGGGCACTCTTAAGACCAATGTTCCATCTTACCACAACCAAACAAAGCTCCTAGAATACTCTGAGTGTTGTCCTTCCTGATCCAAAATGGCTGCCATGGCATAAAGAAATATACCAAATACTCCTGAAGGTCCAATGAGAATTCTGCCTATTGTAATTGCCATAACTAATCTAAGAGCCACCCATAGTCTAAAATGATACCTATGTAAAATCAAAAGAATGATGGTGAAGATGACCTCCACCAGGAGGATCCTCATTCCTTAATGGTATACCAATAAAACTGTACTAATGACATGACCTCTTACCGCCACCTTCATAAGTCTAAATGTATGCTTATTTTGTGGTCTTCGCATGATTAACAACCTGAGAGAAGAAAGATCCAGCTGCTATCAAGTACACCAATGCCAAATGGAGTGTTAATGCTAACTATCTAATAAATCAATGCACTATATATTAACTTGATGGATATATCATAGGATATGATTGACCCACTCAAGTAACCTAATCTTGCACTCTAAAATCATTAAGGAACCTTGATAAACACCAATAAAGCCAACTCTATCTTGAGAACTACTTAATGAATAGAATTTTATCCATGGATGTGAGGTATCCACAAAAAAGACTTGGGATTCTTAATATTGAATCTTAATAAGATGAAGAAGTCACAAGGTCCACCAGAGCCTGGTTTGGCCCTAAATCCTATAGCAGATGCTGAAGTTCTTCAACACCCATCCTTGAATCCCTGGTTTGATACTGCATTAAAGCTTTAGAAACACGTGCCAAAGCCTTATCTGCATCTACTAAAAATATTGCATCATCTATTTGGAACAAAATAGAGTCAAGAAACATACTTGAGGCTTTTAGAAATTTGGACACATGACAAATAATCAAGAATAGACTTTCCTTAAAATTCTCTATGCCTCTTGAATATAGATTACAAACATCTCAACACTAATCCATAGGACTTTATTAGACACTTACCTCTTGTACAAATAAACCTATAATCCTGGCTCAATTACCAATTTGTCATTACCTATTTCTTAGGTCATGATGGTACCTACTATAACCCACCAATAGGTAAGCCAACCCATAGTTTGGAATTACTAGTAATGGACTACCAAGAGAAATGAAGGAAAAATATGGAAAAAATATAGTAAAAAGGCTAGAATACAAAAGATAATACCAAAACCTAGTGGAATAATACAAAGGATTTTAATAGAATAATAAGATAATAAAATAAAGTAATAAATAAATATACAGGTACAACTCATCTGTAAATACAACATAGAGATTACTATAACAAATAAGAGAGAGATTAGTAATACTCAAAACTCTAGGAGCTCACCATATGTCTTCAATCCATAGCTGCTCCACACTATGAGAATAATAATGATAAGAACCCATACTATGATTTGCATGCTGAAGAAGTTTAGTATGAGTACCAAACATATGGTACTCGATAGGCAACTGCTGACTGAGCTCCAAAGATAATGCAAATATACATAACATGCAAGAAAGAATGTAAAATATACTAAAATATCTAGGGAACTAACATATTAAAGCTAAAGAGGCAATAAGGATGAACTATACTATTTTATCCATACTCAAAAACCTAAGCACTATACTGTATAGTGCTGGCCTATATAAAAATATGAGAAGATAAAGGATATATAATAGTATACTAGGCTAAGAAATGGATATACAACATGAACACATGAAGGAAGGGAAGAATATATGGCAATACCATTACTACATAGATCAATATGTGTACATAAACAAGGATACCATAAAGGTCCAATCTAAAGTAGTCATACTAGCATCTTAAGACCTCTTAATAATACTAGGAACTAGTACTAATATAACCAAGAACTCTAATACATACATCTAACATGAGATGATTATAAAAAATAAAGCAACTGTAAAGAAAGAAATTAAAATCATACCTTAAATAATAAACCTATCACAGAATAACAATAACAACAATAATAATATAATATAACTGGATAGCTCAGAAAAACAATACCTAAAATAGGAACCATAATTCAGAAGGTCCAATCAGCACACATAATATACCATAAGGAATAGTTGTCACCTATATCTATGCAACCCCTATGAAGCTGATAGATAAAGGTGCATTCTGGTGATAGGCTATGCAAATTCAAGGATGAATGCAAAAAATAATCTATACTACCACAATTGATCTAAGTTTCATACAGTAAGCCGATGTATACACCTTCCTAACCTTGATAGCTCACAAAGGCAGGCCCTATAATGACATCTCTTCTCTAGCATGGTAGCTTATGGATAAAGGGGCCCCTAGGGGTTCAGGAGTACCCATATGCACTGATCTGGACTTGATTTAATATTTCCAATAACCATCATACTCACCAATCTAATTTGTCCAGTTCTAGAGATATACACATGTAAATGCATGGGCTAGGACTATGGATAAAAGAGAATAGGTCCATTAATCCATTGCCAAATATAAACTCCAGGCTAAATTTTCATAAAAGTGTATAAAAGGACTGAGATAAATAATAGTAGAAAAAATATGGATCAAAATTTATCTTGGTCAAAACTCTAAAAAAAGTTTTAGTCTCAAAGGCTAAAAAATTATCGATTAAGATGGTATTATTCTCTTAATGAAGAAATTCATTTTAAAGGAAAAAAGTATGAATAAAACCCTTTTTAGAAAAAAAAATAGTAAAACCATATTTTTAGTTAGAATCATACTATTTATAGTTTTAATGATCATTAATGTGCCAAATCTATGCATGTCATCGCCAATATTAAAATAATACAATTTTAAGCATCTAAATATCTATAAACTGTAGCTTCCTTTATAAGGATCAAAAACTTTCCTTAGTCCAACCAATATCATAATCACGGCCTTGGGCCTACTAATATATATATTCGACATAACCATAAAATTAAAATCTAGGAAAACTATCGCAATCCATCGAGTAACATAGTATACAATATACTAAAGATTCATTAGTCTCAACTAGTCCTAACATGCTATCAACCTAGGGTAATAGAATCCTAGAAGCATAATAAGTATTTCACTTTAAGGGTCAATTACCCTTCTACCCCCAAACTCATAAATTAGTCTCATTCATGGTATTCTACCCAATATCACATCAAAACATCCCTTTCTAACTTGTAAATATATAATACACCATCTCATAAAGAAGAGTAGATAGATTCCTACCTCAATGCTGAATTGTAATCCTTGAATCACCCATAAATTATCTGCCTTTGCTCCACGATCCTGAAATGCCACCACATCATCAAATTATTAACCTATACAGAATTAGGAGTAAAATGAGAACCATATTTATATATTATAGATAGATTTAAAATTTGAGTCCAGAAAGGGCTTATTGGGCCTGTAAATGAAATCCTAAGTTGAATCCAACCTGAGGTACCTCAAAGGACAAGGAATGTGTGCACAAAAGTTGAGCACAAATGGGGCATAAATTAAGTCACAAATCAAACCTTAAAATTTAGGGATTTAAGACCTATTTTATAAGAATTTACAATGAATTAGGATGGAAATTAAAGGGAGAATTAATAGGAAATGACCAAGGAATCTTAGTCTAGCTTACCTTAGCTTCAATGGATGATTCCCCTTTTTTCCACTCTTTAAACTCTCAATTGGTATGAAAATAATTGAATAAATAGTGGAAGATTAAGTAGGGTAAAAGGGGATTTGATTCAACCAAGTTTCACTTAAGAGATCACTTATTGCTTACACAACAATCCCTTAAACAAATCCATGAATGTTTAAGAGATCTGGTACCATGGATCGGGTATTCCATAAGAGACTCCCAGGCCTCATTAGAGGACATAGACATTCCCTAAGTGACCCTTGACCAAATTTTCAATGTTGCTTAAGCGACCCTATATCTCATACACAAAGACTACTTAAGTGGTCATATGATCACTTAAGCAATTGTATCAGCAGCCTGATGCATCAAATTTTTTTAGAGTCCAAATGAACTCTAACCGGGTGCTCTAGATTTATTCAGAACCTCGTGAGTGCAAGAAAATATTGCTACTATACCGAATTTGATATTTCAAACACAATGAAACCATTGTAACTTACATTTGAGATTGTTTAGACTAAATGTGTGGACTACACCTATTGTTTCATTTTCATATAATCCTGCTAATTACCTAGAATAAGTATAGAAGACTCAGGACCTCGAAGGGTCCCCCTAGTCTGAAATTAATGCTCTAGAGACTATGGCGCTATTGGAATTCTCATCCGAGGTCATCTTCTAAATAGTAAAAGATCAAAAATAGTGAAATGAGCCTAAAATTCAAAGGAACTGCAAAATAACCAAACTGACTGTTCCAGTAAGTCATAAATAACTCATAGCCACTGTGGGATAGCTCAAAATATTGGAAATACATACAAATTAGGGAATTGACATAGAGGGTCATTACAAATCTGAAGAATGACCACTACCTCCATAAATTTCACGCCAAGTTTGAGCCTGTTGAATATCATTCACTTAGTCCTGAGGTTTATTAACACTTAAATTATTGAATCACATCATCATTTGGTTCTGTAAAGTAGCCAACTTTGTATCCAATGTTGCAACACTATCTACCTTGATCATACCTAAAGGCTTCTTTACCACATTTCTAGATACATGACCCTACCATTCAGGAATACCTTATGTAATTCGGTTAGGAAGAGTATATAGCACATCATAAGTTTATTTAGAGCTTGACCACTAGCATCTAAATCATGCAAAATAATTATGTTATAGTCAAGACCTTCAATAAAAGTAAGAGTTAATACCTTATTGGTCTATTGGTGATATAGACAATCACTAAAAAGATAATTAAATCTCTACTATGTAGGATAGAGATACTCATCTAGATTTTGCTTGAAACTAAAGATCTCACTCCTTAACATTGAAGCTTTACTAGAAGGGAAGAATTAGATTAGGAAATTCTTTCCAAATCGCCCCATGTTGTGATTGAGTATGAAGGTTTTATTGCCCCATGTTGTGATTGAGTATGAAGGTTTTACCTTCAACAATTTCTTTGCCTCTCCTAATAATAAGAAGGGAAAAGTGTGAACCTCATTTAGCCTGTCAAGACTCTAGTGGAAATGAATGTTTTAATTATCTCTATGAAATTCTATAAGTGGACCTCTGGATCCTTATGTGACTAGCCTTTAAATTGTATTTTGATGTGTAATAATTGTACTATATTATATTTAAGCTAAAAGCTACCTCCAGGTTTTAGTCTATAGATATTAGAGGTGAAAATAGTTTCTATGTGGATTAATACTTTGCATACTATCTTGCGGGCTAGTTGTTCTTCATCCATACCTACAGGAAAGGGTTCACCGTGTTGAACTTGAAGGGTGGGATAGAGAAGTGTTGCTTCACTCCTCAATAGATACAAGCATCGCTCGAGTTCATGATATGGTAAACTCAAATCACTTTGACTTGTTAAAATACTTTAAATTCAAACTTTTACCTATAATTTTAGTAGCTAAGAACAAATGGTCAACACTTATAAAAACCAGCCAAACTAAAAATCAGAAAGTTTTTAATTTTGAAGTCCTCGGCATTGGTGCCTAATGTCTCCTAAATTACACCACCAAGAAAGTATAAAGTAGTCGTTAGTTAAATATAGAACCCAATTATGTTGGGGTCAAACACGAGGAATAGGTCAAAAATCTATCAAGAGCATGCTAATGTAATTCAAAATTATGGAAAGCAAAAAGGGGTTTTGGTAAAACAAGAGTAATAATAATAATGCTGGGCAATTAGGATTGTTATAAATATGAGATCAATACTATGATTGTGTTCCCCCTGATATCATAACTCCACAAACTGTTCATACTTGTCAAACTATCTCGATTCCTTGCATGCATAATCTAATACGTTATATATCACCTAACTGTCTCTCGACCTTAGTTTGGGTAACTTTTGCTCTCCTCCTCTAAGTCTCAAAGCATCACATTACTAACTATTGTTTTCTGATCTCAATTTAATAATCTATTCTTAGTATCAGGATAATAAGATGAAGTTTAATAGCTTTAAATTACTATTATGATCTCCTTCTCCTAATCTCTATCTCTCTCTTGAGAATGTATCGAATACATACGAGTTCCTAACATTTGCAACAGCTAAAAAAACTTTCACGGTGAGTGAAGTCCTAATACACGCAAGAACACCAGTCAAGATAGACTTTATACTTAGCCTACTTTATTAATTCCTTAGGGTTCCCACAACCCTAGTTATGGACTTTACTACTTTTGGTTGCAAGAACAAACATAGATTTCATATATGAAAGCATAATGACGAACTTACAAAGAATATGAATGGGAACTCAAAATCTCAAATTAATTTTAAATCCTAAAAACCAAGAATAATAATTACAAGATCAATATTGCATCTTAGAACTAAAAATAATGTCAAAAGTTTATAAAGTGCAAAAATTGAAATAAAACATCCAAAGTGTATTTATGGGTTCAAAAAAAATAACCTATACTAAATAGTTTTGGAAACCATAGTTGGCATCAACTCATGATTCGTGGTTTAAGTCATGGGTATTACCCATGAATCATTCCTTGGGTTGTGGAAATCAACACAAATTTTCACTTTTTTTATCATCAGCTAACATATGCTACTTTCGAGTCATAGGTTGTACCTACGATACATAGTTAGACTAGTGAAAATCAGTACAACATCCATTCATCAGAACTTTAACCCACGAAGTGTATTGATGGATCTATTTTTCTCATTCTTTGCTCCATACCTGGTTTTCTACAAAATTAACACAAGAGCATATCATATCTAACAAGAATACCTAAGCATCCGCACAATTTTTTTTAGGTATCGAAAGTGCCATGAAACCATGGTGTATTAGCACCAAAAACTTGTTGTGTCTAACCGCACAGGTTAGTTTACGTGGTCATCCAAGTAATAAAGTTGCCCTTTCGAGCCAAATATCAATTCCATAGGGACTTATTCTTAGCAAATAATCAAATTCTAGCATAAATATAGGGATTAAATAAGTGCAAGTCTCGACCCAAGAGTGAGTTTAACTTTTGAGAATATCAAAGTAACAATAAGCAATAACGAGATAGTAAAGTGTTTGAACCAATGATTTGGTGAAATCTAGGGTTAAGGCAATTTGAAGGATCCTAAAATGCTATACAATTTTTTTGGTCAATTTAAGTATCTTGGTTGTTGATTCATGGGGTTAATAATATGATTATGGTTTTTTGAGACTCTAATCATCTATCACAATTAGCCCCATAACTACATCATTGAGAAGGTATGTGAAAACTAATTTAAACAAATTTCCATATCATCTCATATTTGAATCAAATGGGGAAAATTAGATGTATTCCTATCCTAACCTCTAATATTGTCATTAAATCATTTAAATGACAAGAACCCACTCCAAATGTTCCACGTTCTAAACTAATAATCCTATTTTCATATTTAGAATCGAAAAAATTTAATTAAGGTTATGAATCAATAAAGTAGTAATTATAAGAATACATGAACAACCAAATATGACAATCACCTTTAAAATAACTTAATTGCTTACTAAGTAATCATGGTTGTAGCCTCTAACGTAGAAAGAGGGTGTGTAGCCACTCATAGTGATACAAAGAATCACAATAATTGAATTAATAAGTAAAAAACAACAAGGGAACAATAAGAGAACAAATGTAATGCAAGAAAAACCCTATTTTAAGCTTATTCATGTGTCTTCTTTTTCCAAAATCATTACAAAGTTCTTAGAATAGAAACTAAGTGTCCTATTTATTGTGTAGTATAAGTTTTTCCCTAGAAAAACCAAGTCTATGGCACTCTTTTATCATGTAGCCTTGCTAGCATTCCACTCTCTAATCATGCATCAACACTATTTTGTGCCATCCAAATTTTGTGCAGCTCTATTCCATGCCCTTATCGTGTGGCTTAGTGGTCGTGGCACACTCTTATGTTTTAAATGCCAATTTTATGCTATGGTTAAGTTTCTTCACTTTTATTTGTGTCCCATACTTTTTTGATGCCTTTCCAACTCTTTTAAGCTCATTTTGCTTCCTGATATTGTTTCTAACACCTTCAATCATCCACAAGCTCAGTACTGACATCTAATTCAACCCCAATCTTCACTAATGTCTATTCCTAAAATAATAATCATATCCATTAGTTTACACCAACAAGTTAATCTCAATCAAATGAATATATATGCAACATATCTCACAAAATAGATAAAAGTATGGACAATAACTAGTGCTTTGATGTAAAAATACACCTAATATCAAGAATTGAGCAGACATAGATTTTGTATAACCCAAGTACTATAACTATGGGTCGGGTTTATATATATCCCTTTGAGATTAAGTTTAGTAGATCTAATTTAGTTTAGGTTCTATGTTTATAGAAAGGTATAGAGCAGCCCTCTCCAACATGGATCAAATATTGGACACCATATTTTCTTATATAATTTATGTCGATTAGAAAAAACTTCCCTATAAATGATTTAAGAATAATAAATGTATATCCCTAACAAGATTTAGCTCAGATGTGACTTCTTTTTTACTTACTAAAATGATACAGTTTTTCTAGTTTGATCTATGAAATTGCCAGTCAGTGTACTTATGTTTACTTATGTTCTACATTATTAGTTCTGCACACGATTTATGTTTTAAAGATTGATTTACATACTTATAAATGGCTTGCATATCTCTCATGCTTAAAAATATTAAGACATACTAAATACATATTTTCTCTTACACTGTATATTGATTATTATGTAGCTTTAGATGCTAGCTCTTAGCCAGGTAGTTAGATATGCTTCTAGTACTATGTTTAGCATACATGGTTAGTCCTAATAATTTGAGGCAGATGGATGTTATATGCAGTCTCTTAGTTTTTTTAGTATTTGAATTAGTTAGGAACTTGTCCTAGCAATGCCTCTTTAATTATTAGAGGCTTTTAGGCATAATTATTTTTCTTTAGTTGGGTAAGACATTTATGCCATCTTCCTCAACATATTTTTGGGATATTTAGTTTATAAAATTTCCCTTATCTTATTATATTTTATGCTTCTACTCTGTATTTGAATACATGGTCCTAGTTATGTAGTAGTATCAAGGGTTTTATTGGGATTACATTGGATTTATGTATTGTGTCTCGTCCTGAGTGTAGACTTAGGTCATGACAAGTATGAAGAGTTACTAGGATTCATTAAGGAATAGAGATGATATCAAGGAGTAGTTGAAGTATTTGATGCTGAACAGTTTATCTTTTATCTTCTGTTTTCTAGGGTGGAGAATTTGTTATGTTAAGGTGCTTGTGGCAGCAGTAAGTCATTCATGGAACCCTAATACCTCTATTTATTATTTTTATTCTATTCTTGAGGTTGAATAAATTTCTTATAGGGGGAGTGGCTACTTAAATTTGGTATTATTATACTAGAGCTGAAAAGATGACTAGTTTAGAGGTTCAATTGAAGCAAGTGATAATGATATGATGGGACTACTAATGGTCATTCTAGTTAAAATTAATGTGTTCTTATAATCTATTCTTCTTATTTTTCTTTGGTTCCTAAGGAAGAGAAGGAAAACTATTCTGCATAGAAGGTCCTACTCTATTGGTAAAGTTTTCAAGATATCAGTGATACTCTCTCAACGTTTATTAAGGCTAGGTTATACATTTCTTTAAGTACCAATAATTGGTCTATGTTGGTTACTAATTTTGAAGGCTATAGAACTGTTATTCATACCCTGGTAGTTAAGTGGACTTCTTCCCCTATAAAATAGATAAAATGTAATAATGATAGTTATTTAGAGGTGATCCAGGATATAGCCCTGTTACTTTTTGCATTCGAGACTATTCTAGTGACTTGATTGCTGCTAAAGGTTTCAAAATACTGGTTTCTACTAATTTTGGTAGATAAAGTTGTGTCTATTAGAGAAGGGCTTCAATATTGCAAGGAGAATATGTTATATCTTATCATTGTTGAGATTTATTATACATCTATGGTAGACGTACTTGAGGGAAGATGTGGTACTCCATGGAGTGTGGTACTAGAGGTCAACTCTATTAAAAGTTAGAAGGAACTTTTCTTGTAATAGTGCAATATTTCAGAGAAGGAAACATTCTTGCTGATTATTTTACTAACCTAGTGGTTGTTTTTGCAGTTAAGTTTTAGTTCAATCATTTCAAGGACCTTGCTAGTAAAGGAAAAGAAATCCCAATTTAGAAAAGAGTGCACTCCTAATATGAGAATCAGATCAATTGAATAATATTAGTGTTATTATTGTTTCCATAATCCAATTTTTATTATGTAAAACTCTATATAGTATATTTATTAATACGAGATCGAGATGAAATTGTTTGAAGATAACTTGCACTAACTCTAACAAAATTTTGGTTGATTTATGTATCACACACATGCTGATATCTTTCAAGTGTCCACATGATTCTAATTATTATGGTAGATGGACTATTTGGGTAATCTCTTTTTTTGATCTGGTAATAGATTGTAGAACCTACATAGAGCCTAAATTTAAATCAACAGATGATAAAAGAGATAGTTAATATACAAGTTAATTTGATTAGGATATTTCCCATGTAGTTACCGAGGATTTATACCTCTTCTCAAGTGTCAAGTTATAGGTCAGCTATGTTAGCTACATCAACATCAATGGTGATTCATTTTTTAGGATAGAACATGAATATATTATTGATCTAACCTCAACCTTAGATCTATTCCGATCTAGTGTTGATAGAGCTTTAACTATTGTCGTCATAAGAAATGATTCAAAACTTCACTATTATGAAATGTATTAGTAGATACAGTATCAATTGACACTAGGATTTTACTTTGTCATTTGTGTAGGTTGAATCACTTACCATAGATCTCTGATTTGGTGCTGTTAAAATTGCTAAAGCTAACCTTAAGTGAGGGGGTTCAAAGGGACAATTCTATTGAAGGATTTTTTCCTTTAACGTTGCTTTCCCTCACATATCTTTGGTTCTAAACTATTCTAATTTTTTTCTTTTTTTTTTGTTTCTTTTTTCTTGTTTGGATCAGTCCTAACCGACTTAGGCCTTTGTTTATAATTGATTTTTTCAAATAAATTATGGCCTTTTGAATTTTTAAAAAAGAAGCACAAACCTAAAGATCCTTTAAAAATAGAGCAAAAGTCGACCTTCGGATCATAAATATTAGATTTCATAATTTTATAACGAAAAATCACCATTTCCCCAATTTAATACACTTATTTAAAAGTGAAATCATTATTAAAGTATCATAAAGATCATTAGAATCATACCAATAGAATATATCGCAAAAATCACTTTTGAACAACCCAAAAAAATTCCAAGATCCTAAAATCGAGTTACTAGGTTTATGTTAGAAATTGAGATTTTTAAATATGCCCAGGTAAATACTCATCACATTTGTGGTGCCCGTTTTGGGATTGCAAATGACATGTACCTAAACCCAATATAATCACAATCAACATGATCCTTATGATTATGAGGATTTAATAGATAAAGCGATAATAAAATTCATATTGACCCAAACCCGCTAAAAACCATAGTTGCGATAATGAGGTGAGCCTCATGATCATGACAAGAAAAATCCTCAAATTTTCATGATCCAAGTGTCACACCCCAAACTCGAGGATAGTAACTAGGCACTTGATAGAAAAACATAGTCCCAAGCAGACCCTGTTGAATGATTTGAAAATAGCAGATTGTAGCCACACATAAAATAAAAGAAAACAAACAAGTATATCTATACATAAAATAAGGCCTCGGTCAGCAAGGCCCTTGCCAACAACTCTACTGTCATGACCCAACAACAAAAGTCATGATAACACTTGTCACGAAAAGCCTTGATAAGTAATCCTATCACCCAAATTGATATGACCTAAAAGACAATATACCCTATGCAAGTTTCTTAAGACTGAGTCAAACCACACAAACATGATAATAGCCAAAAAATACAATCAATATACCAACCCAAATTCCAAAACATAGTATCACAGTAAAATAACTAACTAATGCTACTTGAAGTAAAAATATACATAACATATCCATAAAGAAACAACTTTACCTCTGAATACAAGAAGGACATAGTCTAGATAAGGAAAAGGTAGCAGTCTACTCAAGATGCATAGATCAACTACTACCTCGAACAGGCTTCAAGTAATGCCTGTATCAACTATTATGTTGCACACTCGTACCTGGATTTGCACTAAAATAGTGTAGTAGGGGTGAGTATAATAAACTTGTACTCAGTAGGTATCATAGGTCGATTGAGAAAAGTAGAAAATAAAGAATACAAGTACACACTAGGGGAATGCCATCTGTAATGAGAAAATGTCCCAAATAGAAGGCCACACTGTATCCACTAACAGTTCTACCATATTCACATAACCACATGTAAATATGAGAAAGGAAATACAAGTATACAGATATAGCACCTACAAATAAAAGAAGACATATACAAAGGGAGATATCACATTAAAGACAATAATACCATACTGAATGAGCACAATATACATATGAAAAGCAATGAATATGAGGATAATGATGCGAATAATGATTTAATATGAAGCATAAGGTTGTCACACAATCTCTATATACACCTACCGAGCTATGCTCCCAGGTAGGACTAATGGGGGATTCATCAACCTATATACAATCCAATGACCAATACTAATATCTATAACTCCTCTCCCGCCCATCCGTCAAAGAGGGTCTGTAATGATGTCACCAACTAGTGTTTTTAGTTTTTCTAGTATATCCTTAGTGGTACCAATGTTTCATGAATGAATATGATATAGTGATGCAATGCTCATAGCAAACCAAATGAGAATTTTCAATTCCAACTAATATACCAAGTGTGTGAGCCAAAAGCTGCTCAATAAACCAGTCATTCATGGTGCAACATAATCCACATGCCAATAGAATGTGATATACCATATTTGATACCATACAATAACTAATTCAGAGAGTTTTTCACCAAGAATAACAACCAATTATTGAAATATCAAGCCAATATCATCATATAAGACCCCACACCATCACATATAATAGAAAATATCTCAAAACCAACAAATTAAAACATACAACCCCCACATGGGCACAACACAGTAACAACATTATTTTCATGATCGGTTTCCATTCCCATAACATAATTTTATACCAATATTTACTATCCATCCCAGTTTTAAGAAAGTTAAGCCATAACCTACCTCAAATGTGAAAAAGTGGTACAAAAAAACCTTTAACACAATCACACACCTCACGAATGGACGCACAATCAAATAAAACATACAAATATAGAATCGATGCATCAAAAGAAAATGAACGATACCCATATTGTCCATTTCTAGGTCTGAGTCAAAATGGACCCCCAAAATGGGTTCACGAAAATAAAGGGCAAAAAAAATTTTATGCACAAAAATATATTTTTTATGATTAAAGGAACTTATGGGAGAAAACCTAAGCAAAAATTGTTTGGAATTTTTGTTTAAATCAAAGAATCATTAATTTAGGCCTTCCGAGAAAAAATCCAAAATTTTCCATCTTTTAATTCGTGTTTTAACAAGGTTTTAATGATAAACATTAAAGAAAAATAATTGAAATAGGGATTTGGAGCTTACCCTAGCCTAAAAATGGAAGAAAATGCCCAAAAGCTAAAACACCAAGCTCCAAGTCTCAAAAATGGTGAAAGAATCTCAAAAATGGGGGTGAATCCACGTAGTCATTACTAAGCGACCACTGGGTCGCTTAGGCAACTATCGCTTAACTGACAAGGCATCACTTAAGCAAAGCCAGCCTCATCGCATAAGCAAATTGATAATCATTTAAGTGACAAGCGTCTGGCATGCCAGGGTCACTTAAGTGACCAGGCCATCGCCTAAGCTTCAATACTTTAAGCGAGCTTGGTGTCGCATACATGAAACTTTGGCTGTCAGGTCGTCGCTTAAGCGACCAAAGCATCGCTTAAGCGAGTGCACCAACTGAGTGGTGCACCAGCTGGATTCCCAACTACACAAAATCCTATACTACCACACTAAAATCGATGCTCCAGAATTAAAGGCGATATCAATTTTTTGAAAAATATCTATCATTTTTAGAAAATTAACCCTTGAGACCCAATTTTGTAATTTTTTGAACCGAGGGTCGAGATGAGATATAAAAACCATAAAACCACACTAACTATGTTAGCTACCTAAATCGATGTTTCGAATCTGCTGGCGCAATTTGTTTTACCATCTGATGCACAAATCAATAAATGTTGATCAAAGTCAATTATGAGGCATTTTAAGCTACCAAACCCAAAAACTCACACAAATCATAACGAATCACATTGGGAATCATGTCCATCATCACCATACCCCCGAAATACCACATAAGAAAATAAGAGAAATGGTAAAATGGTTAAATCACATAGAAATTAATATATCAAAAAAATCACCAAAACCTAAATCATTACATTATCCAACACAAAAAATCTAGTTCTTCCTCAAACTACAGGCAAGGGAAATACCTGAATCAATAAAACACTGAGGGCGACTACCACACATATAAGAATTAACCTCCTAAGTGTCCTCTTCTATAAGTCTATGGCTCCACTAGACCTTAACTACTAAAATAACCCTTGAACACAACAATCTAACCTCCCCGACTAGAATAGAGGTAGGATCCTCAACTAAAGGCATTTGATTATCGAACTAAACCTATTACTAAAGAATGACAAGAGACTTATCTTGAATGTAATGCCAAAGCATTGAAACATGAAAAATTGGATGAATAACTGATAGATCTTTAGGTAATGCTAACTTGTAAACCATATCCCCAATAGTCCAAAGGATCTCAAAAGTTCCAATAACCTGGGGCTAAGCTTGACCCTATTCCCAAAACTTATCATGCCCTTCATGGGCGACACACGAAGTAAGACATGATCACCAAAACTCAATCTCATGACACAAAGTCTATGATCCACATAGTACTTTTGCCTACTCTAAGGCAATTGAAGTCTATTTTAAATTATCTTAAATCTATCAAATGACTCATAAAGTAAGTTCACACCTCGAGGTCTATCTTAGAAAGGCTAAACCAACCAACTGTGGAGCGATAACTCCTACCATACAAAGCCTTAAAAGAAGCAATCTCAATACTAGAATAGTAGCTATTATCATATGCAAACTTTGCCAAAATTAGATATTGCGCCTACTTACCACCAAATTCTATCACATATGTGCAAGCGTATCCTCAAAAATCTAAAAACTTTGCTCTGATTAACCATCGATCTGGGGTGAAATACGGTGCTAAGATTAACTCAGGTATCTAGCTCCTCCTGAAAAGCCTACAAAAAGTGAGATGTGAACACTTAACCTCAATCTGAGATAATAAAAAATAGCATACCATGAAGACAAAATACCTTATATATATAAATATAAGCCAACCTCTCAACACTAAAAACCCTAAACTGGAATAAAATAAGAAGATTTGGTCAATCAATCCACGATGACCCAAATAGTATTATAACAATGAGATATACAAGAAAACCCAGTAACAAACTCCATAATGATCCACTCTTATTTCTACTTGAGGATGGGTAACCACTAAAGCAAACCACTAGGCTTCAAATGTACGACCTTCACCTTCCTCATACCACCCCTCTAGTAATGTTGCCTTAAATCATGATACATCATAGTAACTCCCAAGTGAATAGAATACCTAGAATAATGAGCCTCCTCCAAAATAAATATAATCTAATCTCCCACTCTTAGCACAAAACTCGGCCTCCAATCTTCCAAACACCATCAACATCCATCAAGGTTTTCATAGCCACACCACTCAAAACCTATCCCTATATCACTCTTAACCTTACATCATCAAACTAATGAGCCTGAATCCACTCTATCAAGGGACACCTAACCTCAATAAATTCCAAAACATATCAAGGTGTCAAAATATCAAACCTAACTATCTAGTAAGATAAATACTAAACCTCCAAGGGTATTATGGGTCTAAACATGCACCAAGATATATATGCTAGTCAACTTCTAGCTCAAGGCATCCGCAAACATATTAACCTTGTTCAAATAATAGAGAATAGTCTAGTCATAATCCTTAAGCAACTCAAGACAATGGTGCAGCTTCATATTAAGATCTTGTTAAGTGAAGAATATTGAAGGCTATGATGATCTGAGAAAATATCACAACATACTCCATAAAAGTAGTGCCTTCACAATATCAAAGCAAACACAACTGTGCATAACTCTAAATTATGGGTAGGGTAATTAATCTTATGGGATTCAACTAATGAGAAGAATAAACAATAACCTTAACCTCTTGCATCAACACAACACCTAAACGAACACCTAAAGTATCACAAAAGATGGTACAACCCATGTCCTCCTTATGCAAAGTCAGCATAAGAGCTAAGTTAACAACTTGAGCTTTTGAAAGCTCGAATCACATGAATCAAACCACTGAATAAAAATCCTCTTCTGAGTCCACTTGGTCAATAGAGATGAAAGAGATGAAAAAACCTTAAGAAAATGGTGATAATAACCTGCTAAACCAACAAAGCTTTGAATCTCGATAGGAGAAGTAGGCCTAGATCAATCACAAATCAATGTAACCTTTGATACATCAACCATAATACCATTATTTTTTGCCACATGACCCTAGAAAGAAATGGACTCCAACCAGAACTTACACTTTGAGAACTTAGTATACAACTTATCATCCCTCAATCTTTGAAGCACAATTTATAAATACTCCGTATAGTCTACCTTACTCTTGGAATAAACCAAGATATCATTTATAAATAAAATAAAAAAGGTATTGAATAGAGTCAAAACACCTAATTCATCAACTACATGAATGCAGGTGGAGCATTGGTCAACCCAAATGACATAACCATAAACTCATAATCAATGTACTGAGTTAAAAGGCTGTCTTTGGAATGTCCAAAGCTCTAATCCTAAGCTAGTGTTATTTGGATCTCAAATCAATCTTCAAAAACACAGAAGAACCCTAAAAATGATTAAAAAATCATCAAGACAAGAAAGAGGATACTTATGCTTAACCATAACCTTTTTTAGCTATCAATAATCAATACACATATGCC
The DNA here is from genome assembly GCF_002878395.1 of Capsicum annuum. Lineage (NCBI taxonomy): Eukaryota > Viridiplantae > Streptophyta > Magnoliopsida > Solanales > Solanaceae > Capsicum > Capsicum annuum. The sequence continues at coordinate 740,375 of NW_025834406.1, forward strand.
TAATCTTATCCTTTTTATTCATAAACAAGAGAGGCACACACCAAGGTGATACACTAGGTCGGATAAATCCTTTATCCAATAACTCTTGCAATTGATCCTTTAACTCGTTCAACTCTTTTATGGCCATCCTACAGGGAGGAATAGAAATGGGCTTGGTGCCGGACTCAACATCAATAGAAAAGTCAATATAAAAATCTCAAGGCATACCAAGTAAATCCATAGGGAAAACATCTATGAAATCATGGAAAACATGAATAGTTACAAACGAAGGAGGGGAAACAACACTAGTATCAATAATATAGGACAAATAAGACAAATATTCCATCTCTATCAAATGATGGATTAGAAGGAAATATATTACTCTCTTGGGACACATATAAAGTACACTCTTTCAAGCTATTCATGGCACACCTAGAGGAGCAGAACTCATGGTCATAGCAGAATAATCTAGGACAACATGACAAGGAGCTACCCAATCCATACCTAAGATGACATAAAAACTGACCATATTAAGAAAAATTTGATCTACCCTAGTGACTCATCCAACCAAGGTCACAATAAGAATGCATACACCCAATCCACCACTAAAGAGTCTCCTATAGGGGTAGACACACAGATAGTCAAATTAAGAGACTCACAAGCAGAATCAAAATCCAAAGAAAAATATACAGACACATTGGAGAAAGTAGATCCTGGATCAAATAACATAGATGCAGATCTAAAAACTAGGTATAATACTTGTAATAACAGCATCAAAAGCCTCTGCCTTTAGTTTCAAAGGTATAGCAAAGCACTGTCTATGACCACTACTCAATTGAGTTTCCATACGGTCACCATCACGGGCATGAGTACCTCTGCCTCATGCATATATAGTAGAACCTTTACCCCTCAGAGCTGAAATAAGAGTAGTTCAAAAACATGACGGGGAGAGTACTTGGCCAAATAACCAACCTCATAATAAAAAAATAAAACTCTATGGACAGATTTAATAGGAGAAGGTATGGTGATGAGTGGTAAATTTACCACTCATTGACATCCAAATTCATGCACACTACTAGGGTTAAATTGTGAAAATTAGGTGAATTTTCCATTTAAATGCATTAATTCCCATGGTTTTAGGTTTACAAGTAATTAGAAGAAAGAAAGTAAAGCAAGCTAAAAAGAGAATAAAAAGGGCAAAGTTAGTGCCAAAACTGGAAAACCTAGAGTAGGGATGGACCCTCAGATACAACAATTTTGGCATAAGGTTTGTGGTCGTGAATAGTCAAAACTTGGCCAAAGAATAGTGATTGGAAGGGGATCTCCATGATCACGGAAGTTGAGATCGCGATTAAGCAATGACAATTGTACTGGCGCGGCCAAATGCCCAAGGATAGTTTTATTATTTCAAATAGCTAAACCCCATTCTCAAAAGGGAAAACCCTTACATATTGGAGAAATCTTTCAACTAAAATTAAATTTTTGTATTGAGAGAAACCATACCAATTTGGGAAGGATAGTTTTTGCTAAATATTCCAAGATATTTTTTTAGTTGTGAATTGACATTGAAGCTTTGGGATTATTATTATTTTGCTATCAATGGACTCATTAGGTGCTAAATTAGATATATCTCCATTCTCTAGTCTCATGAGTAGCTAAATATTTATCTTGGGATTATGCTTGATTAGGGTGTTAAAGTTTGTGGGTGTTAATTGTTAGTCCTAATCAGTAGTTATTGATGTTGGGTTTTGATACTACTTTTGCTTTAATGATTAGTTGCAGGTGAAAACACTAGTTTGACTAGGATCCCACATCATCTTTAAAAGAGGGATGTGGGTAATGAGTAATACTGAGCAACTATTTAATACAAGTTATGTACATAACATTATCTTAGAAATAAGGATGTTATGTGTGTAGATAGTTGATTAACATCATCCTAGAAACAGGAATGTTTTGTTGAGGGTTTGGATTGGTGAACTTGACACACTCATGAGGTATTAAAAAAGAATCCAAGAGTTCAACTTAGGTTGTTGTTCAAAGGCTCACATTAAGAGTTAAAATCGAGCCTACCCATATCTTTGACTATGAAAAGGACTTAACCTTAATCACCCATGCATGTATGACCCCTAGGATATGTATAACCCCAAGACTCTTCCCTCATTGGATTAGCACCAACAATTGTTTCTCTTATATAGTGTTACAAGATACTTTTGTTCAAACACATTTTAAATTATACCCCTAATTTTAATTTATTAATTGCTTTAAGTGTATATTATGGGTCAATGCTTAGTGACTTTTAATAAACATAGGATTCGAAGGCTAAATTACACCTCCTGAGGATTTGAGCCCAACCTAAGTTGGGTTACAAGATTGACAATGATTGCCTTGCTTTAAAATAATGGAGTAAGTTGAGTGTTATAAAAATTGGCACCGTTACTGGGGAGTGAAACTTAGTTTTTTCTTGTGTGGTGTTATTAGTAACATTGGGTTTACCCGTGGTGTTTGTTATTTACGTTGTTTATTGTTTTGGCTTCTTTTATAGTTAAGTTTAATAGCATCCACAAAATACTGACTGATCATGAAAGCAATGTTGAGACCTTTGACGGTCCCCTTGATGATGAGGACCACCTCCATGATGTGGGGCATGCTAGTGCCATTTGCATTCACTAAATAAAGGGAATGGGGTATTCCATATCATGAGTATGATGTTAAACATTCTTAAATTGAAAGGTCTCTTTTGGGGTCAAGATGATAACATTCAAATCTACATTATGAAAGTATGTGCCCCATTCAACATTGCTCATATCACACAAAAATCCATATGGTTATGCTTTTTTCCATTCTCTCTAATGAGTGAGGTGGTGTGTTGGTTGAGGTATATTCCCACCAGTTCCATAACATCATGGGTTTAGCTTTCTTAGATTGATATATCCCACCATCAAAGATGCTGTAATTGCGGGACGAAACAACTAATTTTTGTCAACTCAATAGAGAGCCTCTATATGAAGTTTTAGAAAGTTTTAATGAAAAGCTTTTGAAATGTCCTAACCATGAAGTGCCAGAGAATATGCTCCACCTAATATTTTATAGGGCGTTGGACCAACTAGATAAGATTGTGGTAGATAATGCGATCGATGGGTCACTTGTGGGATTGTTAAATGGAGTGGCTTTAACTTTGCTTAAGCAAATCATAAAGAAAAATAGGGGTGGAATACTAGGGACACAAAAGTAGCCACAAGGCCCCCTTCCACTATAATTATGAATGAAGAGCAAAGAAAGAAAGAAAAAGAGAGGGAAGAAAATATGGCTAAAACAATAACATAATTAGAGCTCCTTACAAAATATATGATGAGTGCACCCGAACGGTCACTATCATGGTCTCTAAAGGGTATGATGAGGATGAGAAAAAGGACCATGATGAAGAAATTAGATAATTAGCAAAGTATCCGAGGGGTTCTAACCCAGCCTACCAAAAACAAGGTGGGAACCAAGGTTAGAACGATCATGATTAGGAAAGGGAATGGTATGATAGAGATAGAGATTATGATTGGAGAGATAAGGAAATGGAGTATGAAAGATATATGCCCCCATGACTGAGTGAAAATCAAGAAGTTAAATCCAGTGGATCCCAAAAATTTCAAAATTGATGTGCTCTTGCTACAATATTAATGAGAGTGGAAGGAACAAATAAGATGGTTCGAGAACTAAAAGGGGAATTTTCTCAAATCAACCAAATAGTTATATTGCATTCATCAGCAATCAAGCAATTGGAGATCCAAATTGGCCAAATCTCAACCACACTTAATGTTATACCTAAAGGTGGCCTTCCTACTGATATGGTGGCAAATCCTATATATAATGCTTTTGTCTTAGAATTTTTCATCCAAAGTGGTAGAGAAAATGGTGAACATAAGGTTGATGTCAAAGAAAAGTCTCTTAATGATTAAATGAAATCAAAGAGGTAGCAAATGGGTAAGTCAAAGAATGAGACTCAAAAGTCTCAAGAAAGGGATGATGAAGAACCAATTATAACTAAAGAGATTGTTGATAAGGAGCGAGATGTTGAAGTAGTTGAGGGTGATGAACAAAAGATAAATGAACCATAATGTGACCCCTTGTATCCAATGAAAATCCCTTCCCCATTCCTACAAAGACTCAAGAAAAAGAAAGAGAATGTCAAATTCATGAAATTTGAAGGCAAGCTTTGTTATCTTTCAATCAATATCATGTTGCTAGAAGCCATTCAAGAAATTCCAGGATATTAAAAGCTATTGAAAACATTGATTTCCAATAAATGCCTTGTAGATGGGGAAACCATTAAAGTGACCCATGGTTGTATCCCTATTTTGACTAGTTCTGTGGATGAAAAGAAAGAAGACCTGGGAGCCTTCACAATCTCATGCACCATTAGGAGACATAAATTTCAAAATTCATTAAGTGACCTCGGTGCAAGCATAAATTTGATGCCATATTCCATATATCAACGTTTTGTTTTGGGCACACATACTGTCACAATAATGAGGATCTTGATGGCAGATCGCTCTATTAAGAAATTGATTGAAGTCTTGTATGATGTTTGTTGAAGGTCGATATTTTATTTTGCCGGAGGAATTTGTTGTCCTTGATTGTGAAATCAACCAAGAAGTACCCATTATTATTAGGAGACCCTTTTTAGTAACCGAGAGATAAATTTTTGATATGGAGCAAGGGGAAATAAAATTCTAGGTATAAAATGATATAGTTTCATTTTAGGTGTGTAAAATCAAGAAACAACAAATGGAAATTCAAGTGGTGTCCATCGTTGATGTAGTGGACGTGGAGGTTGATTATGGATACCTCAAGAATCCTACGTAAAGTTTGAAGAACGTCGTTTCATGATGATAAATTAGGTTCTAGGTGGGAGACAACCTATCATACTAAGAAAATGGCCCATATCCTTTGAATTTTGGTTGCTAAAGTAGATTTCATTTTTTATTTGTGATTAATCGATGAAATTATAGTGCTATAAGGTCTATTGAATAGGTTGAGTAAGGGTAACTATTGTAGAGTTGAATTTTAGGATGAGCAATGAAAGAAAAACAAGGGAACAGAACTGGCCTCATTTACCGCAATCGCAATCAGTGTGCTATCATGATTGTGGTAGATATATCCTTGCGATTGTGATGATCTAACTGTGATTACAGTCAAGTCAGTTTACAAGATGAAAAGTCACCCACATTCCCCCCCATACTCCCTTTAGAAATACTATATATTGAATCTATTTTTATTGTGTTGTGGGAATCTAAAGTGTATAAGCATCCCCTCTGCATCCCTCAATTCGGTATGTTCTTTAATTTTTTTTTTTATGTTTGTGTGGACCTTAGATATCATGTCTTAGGAATGGCCTAAAATTGTGATTTACATGTTAAATCCTTAGTTCAATTGTACTTGTTGGTGTGTTTGGCTGTTGTTATTGATGTGCACATTAATGGGGAAGTCTTGAGTACCTTAATTTGTTCCAAATTGAGAGGAATAGCATGTGCACACTAAGTGTTTGATTAAATGCCCAAATGAATTCCTTACTAGTTTTCCCATGTTCTAAGGGCACGATTGGGTATCTAGGAACTATGTTTCTTATTCTTAATATAAGTTTTTGATTTTGAATACAAATTGACATTGAAATTAGAAGTTTTGAGTTTTGAGATATTTGGTCTGACATGCCTTAGATACCATGATCAAGGTTAAAGGCATGAGATTGCGTTAATGCGATCACGGCTTAGTGGCCTACGATCACAACATCTGAGGTTGTTTTTTAGCCAAGACCAAAAATCCTACAAGTCCATTTCTTTTTCAAAAATTACCAAGACACTATCCCATGAGCTTAATTAAAAAACATAGCATAGTTTTCACATGAAAATGTTGATAATTAATGTTATTGTGTTTTTCTTAAGTTTTAAAAGCTAAAGATGAGAAACTATGACCAAAGTCGCTTCATGGCCCTTGCGTGTCAAACCTTATACTATTCTGACCTACCTAAGATAAAGTGTAATACCCTAAAAATGAAAACCAATGTTAGCATCATGTTTCAAGATCATGCATGGTAAATTATTTATCTTTTGTAGTTTTATGAGTGAATTTTATGAATATTAAGGCTTCAAAATAACCTTCACCGATTTAAATTTTAATTAGAATGTTGCTTTATTAAAATTTAAATGATCTTATCATTTGCTCTACTCAGAATTTTCCGTCTCAAAACTCACTAAATGATAGGAAATTGAATTAGATTTCCAATGGTACCAATTTCGCCCAAATTCGATACTCGAGTGAGAAGTTATGGCACTTTTACTGCAAAGCAATATCCCAATGCGATAAGGCTGCATCACGGTGATGGCCAAATTCACGTTTGTCATTTTACATTGTGCCATCATGATAAGAACCATGTCACGCCAAGGAGCATTTTCACAATTATCACTTTCTAGTAGCTTATCGCATTTGGCCGATGTCGCATCAAAATTCTTGGTGGAGCAGACACCGCATCGCGATAGAGTAGACACCGTGTCGCGGTGGAGTGAAAAATGACACTCTTCCTTTACCAGTGAATCACCGCAATGGCACTGCTTTGCACCAAGGTGCCAAATCATGATCTTCCTTTTTTCAGAGGCACACCGCGATTGTACCGTGTCGCGTCGGCATACAAAATTGGGATTTCCTGTTTTTGTAATTTAAATTCCAGGGGCTGTTTATTCTATTCCCATAACTCCAAATACATCCAAAAATGGGACTTAAGTCCCAATAGAGCATTATTTGCTCATTATTTCAGATCTTTCTCTAAATTAAAGTAGCCACTTTTCAAGAACAAAACCCTAGCCTTCAAAATTCAAGATCAAATCTCAAGAATGCAACATCAATTCTCAAGAATTCATCAACTCCGGTATGTTAAGTGTTCATTCATGGGTCCCTTTCACCCATGTAGTCCAAGTATCCAAATTTAAATTTAAATTTGTGATCTTTACAAGTTACCATGATTTTAAATTGTGATTTTAACCATGAATCTCCATGAATCTTGACTGTATACCATGCTTATATTAAATTATTGTTGTTTATCATCCCCACATGTTTTAATGTTGTTATTCACTAATTGAAAGCATGATTAAGTGTTGTTGATTTCTAAACTATGCAATTACTCCAAGTTTTTTCAATATTCTCATGATTAGCTTAAACTATGAATACCAAGTGTTTGATGAAATGCCTACAATAGTGAATTTTGAATAAATACTTTCATATTATGTCCCCTAAGTTGTAGTATTAATTTAATATTATTGCTATCACGTCCTGTGGGTTATGAACACCCAAAAACTTAGTTGTTTACTTAGTCTTAGTATCTTCCGAATAGTTTTAGAATACGTTATAGGAATTATCATTTCAGTTAGTTATCACAATCAGTTAATCTTAGAACAGTTCTGTATCCTGGGTAAGTTCAGTTGGGAGTAGGATTTAGCACCGAGTGAACCCAGGGATGGGGGCTCACCTGCCAGTTGTGGGCGTGACCTTTAGTAGCTATCCCCGGGTTCCAGAACTATGAAGCCAACATAGGTTGAGATGTTAACTTGCCTATTTAGAGTTGATCTCATATAGGCACCTACCATTTGAGGGTAAACCTTAGTCCTTCAGAATAATACTTTAGTGGATCCATACAACCAGTGTTAGTACTTGTGGCACAGTACTGACACTTTTCCAACTAGGGTCACAAGTTAGAGCCCAAATTGCTTATTGGGGCATGTCGGTTAGATGATAGCTCCCATAGTCTCAATCCAGTAATCAACTCAGTAATTTAGTTTCAGTTTTGTAGCCATAACATACAGATATCAGTAATTTAGTTGTCAAATTTTTGTATTTCAGTTTACATATTATATTCAAAACATATTTTATGCTTGGTCATGCATTCTCAATATTTACAGATTTCACATATCTTCAGTAGTTATAAATTTTATGCATTCTATTCAATATTTCATGCTATTTATTCAGTCAGTTATTACTCATACACATGAAGACATGTATATCAGCTTACTTATTTAGCATTCTAGTACATTCAAAGTACTGATCGCATACTCTTTTCATGTGCTATGATGTATCATATAATGGTTCGGATGCTCCATTCCTGAATCACACATAAACTTTTGAGATTATCAGTCGTAGCAGTGTTGAGTCCTTATATTTTGAGGACCTAATTTATTTAGCTCAGATTACTTTATTAGTTTTAGTCATTTCATTTTAGTAGTTAGTTGGGGCCTGTCCCATCAACTCTTATTCAGTCAATTTAGAGGCTTTCAGACATTTTAGATAGTTAGTCAATTTTAGATTTCAGTTGACATTGTCAGATGTCTTATCAGTATTATCAATTTTGTTTATAGATTTTATTAGATTTTTTACTTAAAACCTTAAGGTATTACTCATTTAAATTCTACTATGATCTTTTGCTATCAGTTTTACTCGGTTCTCACAGCAGGTACCAGCTCATGACTTAGCTTATGGTCCCTCAGGACTGTAAGCACCGTGTGGCACCAAGGGTATACTCTTGAGGCATTACAAACTTATAATCTTGAGGCATTACAAACTTAGTATCAGAGCCTAAGGTTTTAACGTGTCCTAGGAAGTCTAAAATCCATATCAAGCAGAGTCTTATATATGGGTGTGAAGCGCGCCACACTTATGGGCAAGAGGCTATGAGGTATTTTAAGAAAATTTTCCCTTCTTTCAGTGTTCATGTCGTGTGACTGAGCATGATCTCATGATAAACTCTATTTCTAATCTAGTTTCCCTTCTATTAATAGAGCATGCCTCCCTGAAAGACAAACAGAAGAAGAAATATAAACCAGCCAGCACCTCCACCCATACTGGAAGATCACCTGAGAGAGTATGTTTCTCATGCAGAGCTTAGAGCTGCTTTCACTGCCTTAGATTATTTAGTAGTTGCTCTGAACAATCTGTAGGCTATTGTACTATCTAGGCTTTTGATTTATGCTCCACTGAGTCAGAGGAGGGAACGTAGAAAGAAAGAAAAAGAATAAGAGGGCCAGAACAAGTAGTTTTAAGCCGAGGTCAAGGGAAAATAATATAAGACCCCACAAAATCTTAAGCTTAACTCAGTTTTTTAAGCTTGCTAAAGGGTCCCAGACTTTGAAAATTCCATCTAAGTATTCAGACTTAGTATTATTTTGGCCTTTTTAAGTTGGAAACTCTATTTCATGACTCTTATGACCATAAAGAATCAATCTTTAGGTTGAATCAAGATCAGGAATGTTAGTAGGTGTTCTCAAACGAGTTTCAAATTTTTTGGACCTCGTTTGACACATGTCTGGGAACCCAAAATAGTGTATCAAAGCGATCTCGACATGACACATTGTCCATCGCGTTGACTTACATTTTTTGTTGGCTCCCAGTGGCAAATTTTAGTGAACCGACGTGATGGCCATCGCGTTATGCTAACAACATAGCGCATCGGTCTGCGCATTGACAATTCAGTTTTCAATCATTAAAAAGCCACATCCATAGGGGTATTTGGGTCTTTTTCCCCACCCCTATTCAACCCTAAAACATAAGATTTAGCCCTCATTAAGCAATATACACTCACTTTCTCTCAAATTTTTCAAGAACAAGAACCCTAGGTGATTTAACTTCAAAGGCAAGGCTCAAAATTTTGCCATTGTTCTTCAAGAATTAATCATCCAAGGTATGTGAAGTGTTCATACAAGGGTTCCATCTACCCTTGTAGTCCAAGAAACTCTTTTAAACTTCAAGTAGCTTGATTTTATGCTTTCCATGACTTAAAATCAAAGTGTATTCATGATTATTGCTATAATTAGGTTTATATTTCATTATTTATTACAAGATTGATGTATAATTAATTGACATGTGTGATTTATCACGTGAATTCATGTTGAAACCCATGTAATTGTGAATTTGGAATTAAATCATGATATTTACATGTTGTTTTAGTGTCATGTGCATAGATTATGCTATCCATGTGCTTGATGAATTGCTCATATGAATGTAATAATAAGATTATATCATGCTAGTGTGTATACTGTTTCATACCATGCCAGTGTTTGATAAAATACCTCTATAGATGCATTATGAGCAAGTATGCATTTTTATGCTATGCTATGCAAGATTATGTGAAGCTTTACTTTTCATGCTATCTTTCCCTGGGGGTATTTACACCAGACAATTTAGCTATTTAACCAGAGCTAGTGTCAGTTATACAATAATCTCAGTCATATCATGATTAGTAGTTCTCTCAATAGTTACAGCACCCGAGAGAACACAGTATATTTTATATTAGTCCCATCTAGTTTAGTATATAGTTCAGAGATTAGTAAACACAGTCAGCTAACAGAATTCAGTAGTATTCCATTAGTCAGCAAAACTTAGTAAAATTAATAATAGTTCAGTCAAGCCTAGTAAGAACTAGGAAATCAGTTCAGTGTCTATTCAGTTGGGAGTAGAATTCAGTACCGAGTTAACCCAGGAATGGGGGCATTCCTTCCAACAGACGGTTTGACCCTTTATAGCAATCCCTGCATTACAGAACTACGTAGCCAGCATAGGTTGAGATATCTTCCTACCAGACTAGGGTTTATAGATCTCATACGAGTTTTCTTGCCTGCGAGGGTTGATGAAAGAGCTTTCTGTCAGGGAGGGTTAACTTGCAGTTGTCTTTACCCTTGGCACGGTAGTGACACCCTTCCAACTGGGTTATATGTTGTACCCCAATCTATTCAAAAAAAGGCATGTTAGTTAGATAATTACCTCCCACGATCTCAGTTTTAGTTCCAATCTCAGAATAGAACTCAGCTCAGTTCTATAAATTCAAGACTGTCAGGTACAGTCACTCAGTTCGGTATGGAACTTAGTATAGTTCCAAAGGATCAAGACTGTTAGATAAAGTCACTCAATTATTAGTTACATAGCATCAGTAAAATCAGATATTAGTAAATCAGTAATACAAAACTCAGTATCCACTGTTATCACAATCTCAGATTATAATATACGTATTCATAGATATACTCCACTTCAGTTATATTCATGTCATTTAGTCAGTATTTTTCATGCATATGAACCCATGAATTTTAGCCAACTCACATAGAATATCAGTACATTCAAAGTACTGAAGCATATTTTTCTCTTGCGCTATAATGTTTTATATCATAGGTTCAGACGTACGGGCTCCCTCACACCCTTAGCAGTTTAGATCTTCAGCAACTAGAGTTAGTGGTAAGTCCTTATAGTTCTAGGACATGATTATTTTCTTCCATATTTTGGTTTATCAGTATAGTTTTTCAGTAGTTGGAGTTAGTTGAGGGATTGTCCCATCAACTCCATGATTCCAACAGTAGAGGCTTTTCAGACTAGAGTTTTTTCAGACAGATGTTTCAGTTTTGGTATTGTTATACCGTATTCAGTTTTATTTTAGTATTGAACCTTATGGAAAGTTTTTACCTAATTTTTGCATATTTGTAGTATTATTATTTAGTTATTGCAGTAGGTACTAGTTATGGGTTTGCTTGTGGTCCTTCGGGATTATGAGCAATGTGTAGCGTCCAGGGTATAGACTCGGGGTGTTACAGACTTGGTATTAGAGCCTAAGGTTCAACAAAATCCTAGGAAGTCTGAAAGTCATATTTAGTAGAGTCTTGTGCATGGATGTGTAGTATGCCACACTTATGGAGAGAAGGCTATAAGATGTTTTAGGAAAAGTTTCCTTTCTTTCAGTACTTATATCATGCGAGTGGGCATGAGCTCAAGTTAAACTATTTATCTAATCCAAGTTTCTCTTCTATTTACCGAATATGCCTCCAAAGAGGACTAAGGAAAGATAAATGGGAGACCACCCAGAACCCTAGCTTATCTATCCAGATCCTCTAGACGAACATGTCTCCCACGCTGAGTTCAGAGAAGCTTTTACCACCCTATCTCATTTTGTGGAAGCCTAGAATGAATGTCCAACTATTGTTCTGACCAACCCAATGGCCAATACTGCTGCTGCCAGGATTCAGGATTTCACCCAAATGAACCCTCCATCTTTTATGGGGGTGTAAATCAGATAAGGACCCTAAGGAATTTCTTAACCAGGTACAGAAAGTTACAGATATTATAGGGGTGAATATTGTTGAGAGCATTGAGTTATCCATATAATAGTAATACGATATGGCACACTCATAGTTTAAATAGTGGAAAGAAGAAATGGTCGCAGATGTATGGCCCATAGAATGGAAAATATTTGTTGTTGCTTTTCTGGATAGGTTCTCCCACTAAAGTTGAGAGAAGTTAAGTCTTTGGAGTTTATAAATCTAAAGCAGGGAAACATGACGGTACAAGAGTATTCTCTTAAGTTTACTCAATTAGCCAGATACGCTCCTCAAATAGTAGAAGCTAGCAAATCTAAGATGAGTAAGTTTGTGTCTGGCATGTCTAATAGTATGGTCAAGGAGTGTAGGACCACAATATTGATTAAGGAGATGGAAATATCTAAGCTCATGGTCCATGCTCAAAAGATAGAGGAGGCTAAGAATAAAGAGAGGGAAGGGGAGAATAAGAGAGCAAGAACAGGTAGTTTCAACTTCGCTCAGCCTAAGTCAGAGGGTGGGAATCATTCTTAGTTCTACCTAAAATTCTTAGTTTTAGCTCTGTCCTCAGCAAATGCTTCTATTCCAAAATTCAGAGACGACAACAGAGATAGGGCGTCAGCCCTTAAACCCCAAGGTAGTGTTAGCAGTGCCCGAACCAATCCTCTTTGTTAAAAATATGGTAGAAACCACCAGGGTATCTGTAGAGCTAACAGTGATGTGTGTTTCGGATATAAAAAGCTAGGCCATATGGTCAGAAAGTTGCCTCAGGTGGTTTCTCAGAGTCAATAACACTCCCCCAGCTCAGTCCGGTCGCTTGAATCAGTAGGGTACTGCATCCAATACAACCAGTGGATACCGCCCAAATAGACTCTACACACTTCAGTCTCGATAGGATCAGAAAGTTCTCCTGATGTTGTCAGTGGTATATTATAAGTTTATCATTTACATATTTATTCTTTACTAGACTTAGGAGCTTCGATGTCCTTTGTTACTCCTTATATAGTTGTTGACTTTAGAGACAGTCCTAAAATTCTTGCAGAGCCTTTATTATTCTCTACCCCAGTGGGTAAATCTATCATAGCCAGGTGGGTTACAGGAACTGTCCGGTTAAGGTATCTGAGAAATTCATTTCAGTAGACTTAGTCGAATTACAGATAATCGATTTTGATGTCATTCTCAGCATGGATTGGCTTTATTCCTACTATTCCTCAGTCAACTGTAAAAATAGCATTGTCCAGTTTCAGTGTTAGAATAAACCCGTCCTTGACTAGAGGGGTAGTACTTTAGCACTTAGGGGTCAGCCTGTTTCTTACCTAAGGGAAAGAAAATGATATCTAAGGGATGTGTCTACCATCTCATTCGAGTCTAGGACTCTAGTTTAGAAACCTCTAATCTTGAATCAGTGTCAGTAGCATGTGAATTCTCAGATGTGTTTCTCAAAGATCTCCTCGGAGTTCCTCCCGAAAGGAAAATCGACTTTAGAATAGACCTTCTTCAAGATACTTAACCCATATCTATCCCGCTATACAGAATGCAACCCTATAAAACTTGGAGAATTAAAAGAATAGTTAAAGTATCTCCTAGAGAACGGATTCACCAGACCCAGTGTGTCCTCGTGGGGTGCCCTAATTTTATTCATACATAAGAAAGACGATTCTCTCAGAATGTGTATTGATTACCATCAGCTAAATAAATTCACGGTCAAGAACAAATATCTATTTCCTAGAATCGATGACTTATTTGACCAATTTTAGGGTGCCATTTATTTCTCTAAGATAGACTCAGATCGAGCTATCATCATCTCAGAGTTAGAGAATGTCACATCCCAAAATAGCCTTCAGAAGTTGATATGGTCACTTTGAATTCTTAGTCAAGTCCTTTGGTCTTACCAATGCCCCTACAGCCTTCATGGACTTGATGAACTGTGTGTCCAAGCAATACTTTTACATGTTTGTCATAGTTTTCATAGATGACATTCTTGTCTAACTCCTACAGTGAGCATGATCATACAGACCATCTCAGAATAGTATTGCAGACTCTCAGAAACCATCAGCTATTTGCCAAATTCAGTAAGTGTGAATTTTATCTAAGGTTAGTAGCCTTTCTTGGGTATATCATTTTTGGTGATGGCATTAAAGTTGGTCCCCAAAATACTGAAGTAGTGAGAAACTGGCCTAGACCCATCTCTCCATTAGATATCAAGAGTTTCTTGAGCTTGGCTGGCTATTATCGATGGTTTGTTAAGGGATTTTCATCTATTATATCACCTATGTCCATATTAACTTAGAAGAATGTCAAATTCCAGTGGTCAGATTCTTGTGAAAAGTATTCAGGAGTTGAAGACTCGACTCACTACAGCTCAAGTTTTGACCCTACCAGATATTTAGATGGGTTTGTGGTATATTATGATGCCTTTAGAGTTGGTTTGGGGTATGTTTTGATGCAGAGAGTTAAGGTCATAGCCTACGCCTCTAGATAGCTTAAGCCCCATGAAAATATCTATCCTACTCATGTTATTCAGTCAGTATTTTTCACGCATATGAACCCATGTATTTCAGCCTACCTCACTTAGCATACCAGTACATTCAAAGTACTAATGCATACTTTTCTCTTGAGTTATGATGTTTTATATCATAGGTTCAGGAACACGGGCTCCTGAGCACCCTTAGTAGTTCAGATCTTTAGCAATCAGAGTTTGTGGTGAGTCCTCATAGTTTGAGGACATGATTATTTTCTTTTGTATTTTAGTTTATCAGTACAGTTTTCAGTAGTTAGAGTCAGTTGGAGGTTTGTCCCATCAACTCCATGATTCAGACAGTAGAGGCTTTTCAGACTAGAGTATTTTCAGACAAATGTTTAAGTTTTGGTATTGTTTTACAGTATTCAGTTTTATTTCAGTGTTGAACCTTATGGCAAGTTTTTGCCTAATTTCTACATATTTGCAGTATTAATATTCAGTTATTGCAGTAGGTACCAGTCATAGTTTAGCTGGTGGTCCTTTGAAATTATGAGCACCATGTAGCATCCGAGGCATAAACTCAGGGAATTATAAGTAACCGCTCCCAATTTCATCAGAAATTCTTACCCCTAGCTCTACCTTCAGCTAGTGTGCCAGTGCCTAATATTAAGACTACTAATAGAGATAGAGCACCAAGATCTAAGTCACAAGGTAGTGGGAAGGGTATTCAAACTAATATGCTCTATGGAGAATGTGGCAAGAATCATAAGGGTATGTGTAGAGCCAACAGTGATGAGTGTTTTGGGTGTGGCCTGCCAGGCCACAGAATGGGCTCCAGTTTCATGCGGTCACCCAACTCAGCATGGTGTCGCTTGTAGCATAACCAGTGGCCAATTTCAGAATGGACTTTATGCATTCTAGTCTCGACATGATCAGGAAATTTATCCTAATGTGGTTGTGGGTACACTACAGGCCTTTCATTTATATATTTATGCCTTGTTAGGCCCCGGAGTTTCTCTTTGTTTTGTAACCCCTATATTGTTATCAAGTTCAGTATCAATCCCAAAATCTTAGCAGAGCTCTCCTCATTGTTTACCCCAGTGGGTAAATCTATTCTAGACAGACTGGTATATAGAAATTGCTCGATTACAGTTTCCCAGTAAATCACTTTAGTTGATTTCAGAAATAGAGAAGTTTAGTTTCAGCTTCTTGATGAACCAGTCAGTGGCGAAGGGGTAGTACTCAGTGCTTAGGGATTAGACTTGTTTTTAAATTCTTTCTTAGAATCCTATGATAGCATATGCTCTAGAATTAGAAGCATGAAACTAGGAGTTTTAGCAGCAGTAGTAGAGTTAGGATAACATTATCTGAATTTAAGCAAATTTTGTATCCGTAGGGATAGTTGTATGAGAGGTAAATCAGGAGGCTTAAAATAGTGTATGTAAGTATTTAAGCTAAGTATGACAGTGTGGTTGTGCTTATGTAGCATCCTTGAGTGCTAAGTTTGAAGAGGGCTAGTAATAAAGTAATTGATGTTCTTACCAGCTAAGTTATGGGCTATAGCATGTTAACGCAGGGGCGTTCATGTGTAATAATAGTCCTTATGGTTTAGGGAGAAATATAAGTTTAGAGGTGTTGATTAAGTGGTCCCCAGACTTAGAATAATGGCTTTAAGCTGAGGGGAGCTAATAGAACAAGTAACCCAGTCAGGCTCTCAGATTTTAGTAATGATATCAACGTATTATAAAACATCAGTTGGGGAGGAAGATGCCCAACATATTTTGATTCCAGTGCAAATTTTTTAGTCATCACAATATCTATTCATGCAAATTAGGTACTCTCCTTGTCCCTAGTATAAGGAGTTCCAGTTCACCCATCAGTACGAATCATGCTCCATGAATTTAGAAACTCCAACCTCAGGTCATGCAGTTCATAACTCATGTAATTATGTTTAATAGTATGCTTAGTTTCCATAACTCATCTTATACTTTTAATGCTCAGTGAAATTTAGATTTGTTTAATGCATGTCCTCAATTTATACCTCTTTATGGAATTTATATCATTTATACCCTATTCCTCAGGCCACAATTAAGTGTCCAAGTTATGCGTGGTATTTATTCAATGCTTCAGGATCTTATGTTCTAACTTTCAGTGACCTTTCTTTATGAAATGATGGTGATAATGAGTAATTTGTTTAGATGGGACAAAGGAAATGTTTCATGTTAAGAAAAGGATTGTTACAGGCTTGTTTTACATGAGGCGGTAATTATGAAGATTTGCTTGAATGTCATGTTGGTGTGTAAGTGGATAAATGCATTACCTATTAGTGAATGGCTAATAAGAGGTTATATTTAGTTGTTGAAGGGGTAATCAAAATTGTTCAAGAAGTGGGAAGTTATGAAGATGCAGAGTGTATTGTATTCATGATCTAGACTAGTATTTCAGCGTTATGTGTGCATTTCATAGATTCGAGTAGGCTTGTACATTGTGGGAGAATTCAGTTTAGCACATACTTCAGTATGTAGAGTTATCAGTGCCCCAGTGAATATTTTTAGTAGTCTCAGGTGAAGTGCAGTATTAAGGTGGAAGGTATAGTTGAGAGAGTATTCCAGGAGTATGTCTAAGCTTTAAAGATAGTAATCTGTTGGAGTCCCACATTGGTGGGTTAAAGGATCCTTGGTCTCTTTATAAGGCTTGGGCAATTCTCCTTCTCATGAGCTAGCTTTTGGGCTGTGAGTTAGGCCTAAGACCAATTTTTACATGGTATCAAAGCCAGACCCATCCCAATTGTTCACCGATGGTGGGCCCCATATGTCCATGCTTCAGTTAGCCTAGGCGTGATGTCCATGCTCCAGTTAGCCAAGGCGTGATGTCCATGCTCCAGCTAGCCTGGGCATACGGAGTAGTGTTAAGTATCTCACATCGGAAGAGGAAAGGGTCCTTGGTCTCCTTATAAGTCTTGGACCTAACTTATACCCCAAAAGCTAGCTCTTGAGGAGGAGGATTGCTTAAGCCTTATAAGGAAAACGAGGACCCTTTTCTCTTAGGATGTCGGATACTTAACATTCCCCCGCACATCCAGGCTAACAGGAGCATGGACAGCATGCCCAGGCTAACTGGAGCATCGACATATGGGGGCCCACGATCGGTGAACAATTGGGATAGGCCTAGCTTTGATACTATATGAAAGTTGGTCTTGGGCCTAACTCACACCCCAAAATCTAGCTCATGAGGAGGAGGATTACCCAAGCCTTATATAGAGACCAAAGACCCTTTAACCTACTAATCTGGGACTCCAACACCCCCCGGCCCCCCACCCCCCCCCCCCCCCCCCCCCCCCCGCATGTCCAGGGCTAGACATCTGTAGCATTGACAATATAAGATGGGGTGCCTAATATCAGAAATAATGAACTGTGTAGGCGTGGCTCTGATACTATGTTAAAATTGGTCTTGGGCCTAACTCACACCCCAAAATCTAACTCATAAGGGGAGGATTGCCCAAGACCATATAAGGAGACCAAGAACCCTTTCCTCTTCCGATGTGGGATACTTAACAATATGGCCTAGTAGCTCTATCCTAGCTGATGTTTTGTAGGCCTGTGTTTTATATTATAGAATTTTAGCCTTATTGTGCTTTCTTATCTAAATGTCTTATTCAGACCATGCCTAAGATTCTTTGCTCCCTGAAGTTATTATGACTTCTTAGAAAGAGCATCGAAGAAACTCCAGCTAAGCATAAGCTTACAGTATGAGTTAATCTATATAGCCAGCAATTCAGATTAGTAGTTAGATAGACAAGTTCCTATAAATTTTCCATCTTCCGATCTAGTCTCAGTATCTGAAGTTTTATGAGTATATCCCTTCTAAGAAATAGTTTGTTTACATCCCTGTAAATTGTGAATCCATTTCAGTTTATGCATCATATTTCAAATCCCAAATATTCAATTATGAATTAGTTTATAAGCATTTCGTACATCATCTTAGTTTTCCTAGCATTTCAGTCAGGTCAGTAGCATTTGGGGGATGAACTATCCCACGAGGAAGATGTAATACCCATAAGCTTTTCATGTAATAAATCTCTCATCTTTTCCCCATGAAACTAGATCCATCCATAGGTAATGGTTACCCATATGTAGACTCTCTTATTCCTATCTCAACCTTATAACCATTCTTATATCACTGCATATGTTCAAGAAATCAGTTCGATTCATGGTATCCAGTTGATGTATCATGTTTTAGACTCTGCTATGCTCTCATGTACCAATTTATGCATGTTAAGTAAATGATCTTAGAATCTTCAGTATTCTCCACTTAAGGTAACAATCTTCTTAGAATTTCTCTTCTCCATGCTCAGTTTCAGCTGTATATCATTCTCATGTCAGTCATCCATTCATAGAACCAGTTTAGTCATGAATCCTGTTTAAGACTCAGTCATGTAATCATGTTTTCATCACATATATTTAGCATGTAATCTCAGTTCCTCAGTGTTTTCAGCTTAACCAGTCGCATTCGAGGATGAATGTTCTCAAGGGGGATATATTGTAGTATCCCAAAAATCAAAACCAATGTTAGCGCCATATTTTGAGCATATGCATGGTACATTTTAGCTCTTTGGTAGTTTTATGAGTGAGGTTGAGGTATATGAAGGCCTAAAATAACTCCCAGCTATAAGACGAATCAAAATAACCCTCACCAATTTAAATTTTGATAGGAATTTTTCTTTAGTAAACTTCAAATGAGCATATCTTTTTCGCTACGCAGAATTTTCCAGCTCAAAACCCACCAAATGATATAAAATTGAATTATCTTTACAGCGATACCAATTTCGCCCAAATTCGATACTCGGGTGAGAAGTTATGGCACTTTTTGTACAAAGTAGTATCCCAATGCGATAAGGCCGCATCACGGTCATGGCCAAATTCACATTTATCATTTTCCAATGTGCCATCGTGATAAGAACCGCATTGCACCAAGGAGCATTTTTGCAATTGTCACTTTCTAGTAGCTCACCGCGATTAGCCGGTTTCGCATCAAAATTCTCAGTAGAGCAGACGCTGTGTTGCGGTGGAGTGCAAAATAGAACTCATCCTTTTCCAGTGAGGCACTGCGTCATGCCAAGGTGCCAAATCGAGATCGTCATTTTTCTAGAGGTGCACCGCGATTGTACCGCATCGCACTGACATGTAAAATTGGGATTTCTAGTTTCCGCAATTTAAATTATCGGGATTGTTTAGTCTTTTCCCATAACCCTAAATCCATCCAAACACGGGATTTAAGTCCCAATAGAGCACTATTTTCTCATTATTTCACATCTCTCTCTAAATTAAAGTAGCCTGCTTTCAAGAACAAAACCATAGCCTTCAAAATTAAAGATTGAATCTCAAGAATTCACCATCAATTCTCTCGAATTCATCCACTCTGGTATGTTAAGTGTTCATTCATGGGTCACTTTCACCCATGGAGTCCAATTATACAAATTTAAATTTAAAGTTGTAATCTCTACAAGTTACCATGATTTTAAATTGTGATTTAAACCATGAATCTCCATGAATCTTGACTTTATATCATGCTTACATGAAATAATTTTTGTTTATCAAACCCACATGTTTTAATGTTGTTATGCACCAATTTAAATTATGATTAAGTGTTGTTCATGTTGAAATAATGCTATTACTCCAAGTTTTACACTATTCCGATGATTAGCTTAAACTATGAATACCAAGTGTTTGATGAAATGCCTACAAGAGTGAATTTTGAATAAATGCTTTCATATTATGTCTCCCAAGTTTTGGTATTATTTTATTATTATTGCTATCGTGTCCTAGAGGTTATAAACACTCAAAACCTTAGCTGTAAACTTAGTCTTAGTATCTCCATAATAGTTTCAGAACATGTTATGAGCATTATCAATTCGATCAGTTATCATAACCATTTAATCTTAGCACAGTTCAGTAATCTGAGTCAGTTTAGTTGGGAGTAGGATTTAGTACTGAGCGAACCCAGGGATGAGGTCTCACCGGCCAGTTGAGGGTGTGACCTTTAGTAGCAGTCCTCGTATTCCAAAACTATGTAGCCAGCATAGGTTGAGATGTTAACCTGCCAGTTGAGGGTTGATCTAATACAGATACCTACCAGTTGTGGGTAACCCTTAGTCCTTTGGGACAACACTTTATTTTGTCTCCACAGCCAGTGTTAGTACCTGTGGCATGGTACCGACACCCTTTCAACTAGGGTCATAGGTTGGACCCCAAATTGCTCATTTGGGTATGTCAGTTAGATGATAGCTGCTATAGTCTCAGTCCAGTAATCAGCTCAGTAATTTAGTTTTATTTGCTTGGCCATTACATGCAGATATCAGTAATTAAGTTATCAAATTTTAGTATTTCTATTTATAGATTATATTTAGAACATGTTTTATGCTTTATCACACATTCTCAGTATTTACATATTTCACGCATCTTCTATATTTATAGATTTCATGCATACTACTTTGTATTTAATGCTATTTATTTAGTAAGTTATTATTCATGTACATGAAACCATGTATTTTAGCCTACCTCATGTAGCATACCAGTACATTCAAAGTACTGATCGCATACTCTTTTCTTGTGTTATGATGTATCATATCATAAGTTCGGACGCTCCATTCCCGAATCACACACAGACTTTCCAAATTATCAGCTGTAACAGTTCTAAGTTCTCATATTTTAAGGACATGATATATTTAGCTCAGATTACTTTATTAGTTTCAATCATTTTAGTTCAATAGTTAGTTGAAGTTAGTTGGGGCCTGTCCCATTAGCTTTCAGATATTTTCGACAGTTAATCAGTTTTAGATTTCAGTTGTCATTGTTATACATCTTATTAGTATTATCAGTTTTGTTTATAGATTTTATCAGATTTATTACTTAAAACCTTAAGTCATTATTCAGTTAAATTCCATATATGATCTTTTGTAATTAGTTTTACTTAGTGCTCACAGCAAGTACCAGCTCATGGGTTAGCTTATGGTCTCTCGAGAATAAAAGCATCATGTGGTACCCAGGGTATACTCTCAGGGCATTACACAAAGATACTCCCAACACGAGGTGTATATTTTGATAAGGTACTGGAAAAGTTCCCGATATTCGATGACAAATTACTAGCCATTGGATAGAGATGCTTTGTCCTAGATCCATGTCGAGCAAATAAACATTGGGTGAGGGAGTACTATGCTAACCTCAATGTAGTATCTTTCTCCAAACTAGTTATAAGGATCTAGGGAAAGAATGTTCACTTTGGGGCTGAGCAGATAAATAACTTACATGGGTTGTCGAATGCGGACATGGCACAATTTGAGGCAAAGGGATGTACATCGGGAAGTTGGTTAGTTGAACAATTATGTCCTGGTAGAGAGGTCTCTTTGGCTGCCACCAAGATGGGGTTATCATTGAATGATTTCATGGCTGAGGAAAGGATATGGTTAGCTATCATTTTTAGCTGGGTTTCCCCATGTTCTCACATGACCAATGTTATAGATTGTGCGCCCATATGGTTACATGTATCTTGGACAACTTTTCTTTAAATGTTGGATGTCTTGTTTTTTCAGACATGAGGAATTTAAAGAATCGAGGTGGCACCCTGCTCTTATTTCCTTATTTGATCACAGAGCTATGCAGGAGAGCTGGGGTTGAGAAGTATCTCGAAGACACTTAGGTGCATCTAAAGAACCCCATTTACTCTATTAATATTTGATGTGAAAGAAGCATACTTGGTAAGAGCAAGAAAAGAAAGATCGACTTAGGAAAGTCAACAAATGAGGACATATACTCTTTCAGGCCATCCACAATAGGTTCATTTAAGGAGATCTCGATTGAGATAAGGGCAATCAGGGAGCTTGTGTTTGGGTTACCTACAGGCCTAGGAGGGTCGTCTACCGCTTTCTATTCTTATGTTTCTCAGACTAACTATTAGAGATTTTTGGAAGATCAGTTAGAGTAGGGGACCACTATTGATAGACTTAATAAGGCCTACTCATCCTTAGCAAATTTGCATAGGTAGCTTAAGGATTCTCATGATAAGATGAGAAAGAGGGAGAAGAAGAAGGATAAAGTCCTTACTAAGATGTGGAAAGGGGTGAAGGGTCTATGAAAGGTCCTGAAACCCAAAGAGAGACTTCATTATCCTTATGATAATGGTGATGATGAGGTCCTAACTACATGGCCAGACTCAGATGATGCTGAGATATAGAGCGATGACAATCCTTAATGCAGCTATAGGGAGCACACTTTACCCTTTTATACTTTCATGATTATGGAGTAAGGTCACTGCAAGCCTTGACTTAGGGGTAGTCATCTCCTTAGTATTAATAGTTATTTTATAGGTCTGTATTATTTGGATATCTGTTGGATCTTTTTATTTTAATTTTTGATGATTTGGATGATCATATTTTTATTTTGGGTTGTAATACTGAGCACCTTAATGGTGCCTACATTTTGTGGATTATTTTTTTATTTTCATTCTTAGATTTTTATATTATTCTTATTTTTTTTATGATGATGTCAAATAAGCCTTTCCATATGATAGATTGAGTGACGACAATCTTAATGGAAAATCATCATGTTTGGGTTTTGAGCCATAAATGCAGGGGAAATCTAAGTACCCATAGCATTGGAGTTTTGGGATCACCCTTATTCTTATTGTGAAGTCTGAGTAGCCATATGGTTTTCCCTCACGAGAGTCGACATGTGAGATGATGGCTTGAGTTAGTGCTAACGATATCAATATTGCATGGTTAAAGTTGAAACATGTATCCCCCTCCGTCCAAAATTTTTTATGAAAATGAAAGGCATGAGCGTGAATAATTCTGTAATATCACTTTAGCCTCTCTTTCTGACTCCAAATTCTTTAGTAAGTAGTATGTTGTAAATAGCTCCTTTTGTGTTTAGTAGGAAATGCAATTGATCCTTCATGAATAGTTTGCATGCCATGTGTGTAAGCTTAATCGTTTAATTCTCATGCTTACTTGTGTTATCTAGAACTTGCCCCTTTAGTTTCTCAATACTAATGTTGATTATGGATGGTTGGTGAAATGGTCATAGGCCTTCTTTATGAACATGGAAATCCACTTAAGACTAAAAAGCCTACTCATACATACATAGTATCTCTAGTCACCCACTTTTAGCCTTTCAACCTTTCTTTGGCAACCACACTATAAGCCATGAGCTATTTGACTTTTACCTATTTTTTGAACCCTACCCTCATTGAACTTGAAAGTGTAACTTGAGGCTAAAAGCCTAAGTTGGGTGTGTTGAATCTTGAAAGGAGTAACTTTGGGCCACAGGATTGTAAGTGAGTGCCTTAACAATGAGAACAAATGAATAAGAAAAAAAAGGCTTCAACAGAGCAATGAAATGCATGTATTGTACAAAGAAAAAAGGTGAGAAGAAATTGCTTTCAAAGATGGTAAAAGTTGTCACTTGTGTGAGTTAGAAAGAAATAAAGTGCCATATGAACCACAGTGTAATTGAATAGTGTTTTATATAGAGTTTAAGGAGGGAGTAATTACTTTAATCTGAAATGTTTATCCTACCCTTTCCCGAGCCTACATTAAAAACTTTAAAAAGTCCTTTAATATCTCCAACAAAGTATCTTCAAGTTAGTGGCGATTGAAAATAAGGGCAAACATATGGCATGATACTTTTTTACATTGAGAGATTCTTTGTGAGAGTGAGCACTTGAACTTCAATACCTTGTTGGATGATAGATAATTTGGAGTATCGTATTTTCTTTCATGAGGAGACATATGGTATTTTCTTTCATGGGGAGACTTATAGACTAAGTAAGGTAGGTGAAATTATTATCTTCCAAAAATAAGGCAAAGGAGTTTAATTGTGTCACTATTGATGGAGAGCCACTTCTAAAGAGTTAGTGGTTGTTGCTTGGTTATTCTTTAAAGTCTTTTGAATCCTTGAAAGAGTGTTTTAGGTTGAAGGGAGTTGTGAGAATAACTTTTCCCATGCTTGAGAGCTATTTGTTGGTGATAATAAAGTTTGAAATCATTGTGATCATTTGGTGGTATTGATGGGCTTATAATTGCATAGTCTCATTAGTAATATGTAGTGTTTCTTGAGGAAAAGCAAAGGTTTATGTTGGGGGTGTTAATGAGAGGATAATTTACCACTCATTATCATCCAAATTTGTGCACACTACTATGGTTAAATTGTGTAAATGAGGCGAATTTTCCATTTGAATGAACTAATTCCCATGGTTTGTAGGTTTATAGGTAATTGGAAGAAAAGAAGTAAAGTAAGCTAAAAATAGAACAAAAAGGGCAAAGTTAGTGCAAAAGATAGAAAATTCAAAGCAGAGATCAACCTAGAGATACCACAATTGCGGTCTGAAGGTCACGATCGTGACTAGTTAAAAGTCGGTCAAAGAGTGGCAATCGTGAGGGGATTATCAAGATTTTGGGAGTCATAATTGGGATCGGTCAATGGCACAGCTAAATGTCTAGGGGCAATTTCGTATTTTCAAGCAGCTGAGCCCGATTCTCAAAAGGGAAAAACCCTTACACATTAGAGGCATCATTCAACTAGAATTAAATTTTTGTATTGAGAGAAATCCTACCAATTTGGGAAAGAAAATTTTTGCTAAATTTTCCAAGAGATTTTTTTAGTTGTGAATTAAGATTGAAGCTATGGGATTATTCTTGTTTTGTTATCAAATGGAAGCATTGGGTACTAACTTCGGTATATTTCCTTTCTCTAATCTCATGAGTAGCTAAATATTTATCTTGGGGTTATTCTTGATACGGGTGTTAGCGTGTATGGGTGTTGATTTCTAGTTGTAATTAGTAGTTAATGATGTTGGGTTTTGCTACTACTCTTTCTTTAATTGATAGTTGTGGGTGAAAACCCGAATTTGGCATGGATCCCACATTATCCTTGAAAGGGGGATATGGGTGATGAGTAGTAATGGGAAATTTTTGGATACTATTATGTTCATAATATTATCTTAGAAATAAGGATGTTATGTATATAGCCAAATTGATTGGCATCATCCTAGAAATAAGATGTTTTGGATTGGTGAAATTGTCACACTCATGAGGTATTCAAAAGAATTCATGTATGCAACTTAATATCTTGTTGAAAGGATCATATTAAGTGTTAAAATCTATCCTACCCACATATTTGACAAAGAAAAGGACTAACCGTAAATCAACCATGCATGTATGACCCCTACGATAAGTAAACCCCCAAGACTCTTCTATCATTGGATTGAGACCAACAATTGTTGCTCGCATACAATGTTACAAGATAATTTTGCTAAAACTCATTTTAAATTATACCCCCAAATTTTAATATATGTATTGCTTTAAGTGTACATTATGGGTCAATGCTTAGTGAATTTCAACATACATAGGATTTGAAGGCTAAATTACACTTCTCAGGGACAAGACCCCAACCTAAGTTGGGTTACTAGATTTATAATGATCACCTTGCTCCTAAATAATAGAGTAAGTTAAGTCTTATCATATGGTGGAGATAGAACAGCCTCCAAAAGTTGCTAAACTAGAAGACCCACTACCTGAACTCTAGCAGGCTGGTTGCATGGGTCTACCATGGTACCCACAAGAACCTCTTGAATCTTTGACTCGAGAAGTATGATCTCTAAACTCATCTTGACAGACCACTTTCTTGGTGCCTCCCTAAAATTCTCAAAGAATAGACTCATTCATCCTAGAATAATCCATTATACTCTGATATGATGCTCCATACAATATAATCAGGGTCATAGCTACCTGAAGAGAAACATCCACCCCCTTCATGAATATCTGAATCTTCTCAAACTAGGTGGCAGTGTTGGCGTAAAATTATCTATAAAAGGTATTAAAATGTGCCTCATACTCTTTAATAGTCATGGAGCCCTACTCTAGGTGATTAAACTAATCTCTTAGCTGACCCTCATACTATAAGGAACAAACCTCTCTATAAAGGCCTTAGCAAAATAATCCCAAGTCATCTTAGGAGAATCGAGAGGTCAACAACCAATAATTGACCTCCACAAATCTCTAGAGGCATCTCTAAACTGATAAGTAGTATAAGCAAGCCTATGCCACTCAAAAAAACAAAGGTTATGCAACTTCTCATGACAATCAATCAAGAACTCATAGGCATCCTTATCCACAACACCAATGGACCTAGGAGGACCTAAATAAATGAATATCTCACACCTCTTTTTATCCTCAAAGGAAATAATTATACTTGTAAAAAAAGGAGGCATAGTGAATTTGGTTGGCTAAGATCTCATATGAGGAGGGAACATAGATGAAAGATAAACACCTGATCTTAAAATACCATACTTAAATATAGGGGCTAAAGGAGAAATAACACTCAGATTCTGTAGAGTACCATTTGTGATGTCGGTGCCACTAAAGGATCCATATTGGGGGTCAAAAGAACTCTATAAGTAGACACTAGCATATATAGAGGTACAATACTGGAAGCTGGATGAACAATAGGTGCACTCAAAGGAGAACCCCCCAAACACATCATTAGATAAATGAACAACCCCACTAAGACTGGGTTAGAGGAATATTATAGGATTGGGATAGGCTCCTGTAATGCCTCAAGTTTTTGGGTCCTCAATAATTTTTTGAGTTCTGAGATTTTTTCCCTGGTAATGAATTATCTAATAAGTTGTCTTGTTTCTTGATAGGTTAGGTGACCCTAGTCGTACGGTGTCTAATGAATGGTGCTTGAGTTATTGTCTTAGGTACAACTTGGGGATATGAGTCGTAACGACTCATAATGAGTCATTAAAATAGAATCATGACCAAATAAGAAATTAAGTGGTTAAGTTATTTTCTGAGTATGAGTGGCTCATTATAAGCTATAAGGACTTGTTATGAGTCATTGGGTGCAAATTGTAAGATGTCCAGTGTTTACCTAATTAGGTTCTGTGTTGACTACGATTGGACCCTACAAGTCGTAGGGTCTCATTATGAGTAATATCAGCTGATTCGTAGGGTCAATAGTGGGAGGGGGTCCTAGAGACTATCTTGGTTATGACTTATTGTGACGAGTGATAAGGAGTATCTATGAGTCAACAGTTGACCCATAGTCAAAGGCAACACTTTTTTAACTTTTAATTTAAGGGAATTCTAGACATTTCCCCTTTTACCCAAATTGAAACTAACATATTATAACCCCTTTAGGGCGTCATTATCACTCATTAAAAAATCTAAGTAACTTCCCAAACACTCTAGAAGGATCTCTTAATTTCATCAAGTAAGTCAAGCTAGGTTTTATGAAGTTTGTCATTTAAGGGTTCAAGTATCGATTTCTCTCCAAATTTCTTCGTGTTTAAGGCATGTTACTCTTCCTTCATTATTAGTATACTAAAAGAACGTGTTTTAAAGTATTGTTAATCAAATATTCATGTTGGTTTTATAACAATGCTAGATGGTTTTGAATGTTTGTTGTTAAATAATGTGTTCTCATAGTTTACATGTGATAAATCATGCTTTAATTATGGCTTTGAACTTGTGGGTGTGTTGGTATAGTAAATGAGCAAGGGAATTGTGATTTTCCCAAACTTGTGACTTTTGAAGTTTTTATGACTAACCCTATGTTGTGAAAAAAATAATTTGAGAAATATGGAAATTTGTAAAATCTAACCAAGGGGGTTGTGAATTTCCCCTAAGTGATGTAATTGTTTTAGCATGTTGTGGTTACCTTGCAAGTGTAGCTAGTATAAAAATACCAACAATTTATGCCTAAGTATGTATTGTCATTCAATGAATAGGATTATATGATAAATGTTTTAATTGGGCTTTAATGGGGATTGTGTAGCTGAGTCGTGAAGTGGAGGTTCGAGTAATCGATATTGAAATCGTATTTAATGACATAGGGGTCAAAGTGACCAGGGAGTTTTGAGTCCCCCTCATTATTATTTCATTATTAAGAAGGTTTTGTTCCCCCATAAATCATCATATGATTGGGTGCTTAAGTTACCTTAATATATGTTTTGGAGGTTCGAGTCCTCCATGCATATATATGAGATTTTCTCTAGTTCGTGCGGCTACATGCATTAGGGCCTAACCAAGGGGTGATAGTTGAGGCCCATATAGCTCGGGGGTACATATTATGATGGTTGAGATACACAATCTAGGCTAAAGTTTTAAAGAGCATGTTAAGCCTAGTTTTCCTAGCCCCGACATGTGAAGTATATATATATGTGTATATGAATTTGATTATGTGCATTGGTTTTGAATGATTTTAAACTGTTAGTCATGATATTATGTTATCCTTATCTTGAGTTTCATGCTAGCACTCCTATCACTAACCGTCTTTGGATGTTGTATCTCTATGTGATGTAAAAATTGATCATACTTCTACTCCTCTTACTTAATGATCAGGATTCGTGATCAGCATGTGAGTTAACATCAAAGTGGTGACCTTACATATATTAGAAGTCTATATTTTATGTTTTGGTCTCTTATGTTTCAGATTTTTTAGTCTTAGTTTTTGGCTATAGTCGGGAGCATGTCCCGACACTTCATAGATGATTATTTTTGGTTCTTCGTTTAGATGGATTTGTTTGGAATACTGCAGTTATTGAGTGGTGTTGATCAGTTGTTTGGAAGGCCACCGATTGTTGGTTATAAAAAAGTTTTGAATTTTCTAAAGCTTATTGCATATTATCTTATTATATGTTTGAAATTCATTAAACCTTGAGGGATGTTGGGTTTGGTTTGGTTATGTGTAGGGGTGATCTCCAGTCCATGTGGGACTTATGATACCCATCACTGTCAGGCCATGGTTTAGGTCATGATAGAGATGATACCAGAGCCTATTTTTGGTGTCATTGGGTGTCCAACAAAGTTGTGTCAGGTAGAGTCTCATTTATAGGTGTGTATTATGCCACACTTATAAGGGAGAGGCTATGAGATATTTAGGGATGTTTTCCTTTCTTATTGTTCTATTTCAAGCTATAGAGTCTAATGTCTTGAATCTTATCTAATTCCTAGAAGATCTAATGCTTGCAGAAACTCTTCTTTTCCTTATGAGGATAATGTGGACAAAGCTCCTCCAACTCTAAGAGTTCAGACTCGGTCTAGGGTTACTGCTTCTAATTTCCCTGCGAGAGATCCACCGGTTCCCTCTATCCCTCCTAAGGCACCTCAAGATGATACGTTTAATGATGAGTTTTGCCAGTTGATTCATTTGCTTACCAAGTTGGTGGCCTTCCAGACTAAGCAAGTTGCTTTTATTGCTACATTCTCTGAGGCCACTAGAGTTGGCCAATTTATGAGGTTGAGTCCTCTTGTTTTCACTTGTTCTAAAGTTGAAGAAGATCCTTAAAATTTCATTGAAGAGATAGAAACGATCTTTTGCGTGATACATGTAACTAATATGGAGGGTGTAGAGTTTGCTGATTATCAATTGATGGACGTAACATACCAGTGGTATGAAGAATGGGATTAGTCTAGGGGTGATGATGTTGAGTCTACGTTATGGGACTTCTCTAGTGACTTTTTTGATTACTTTATTCCCAGGAGTTGAGGGAGGCAGAGGTCGAGGAATTTGTGAATTTGAAGTAAGGCAGGATATCCCTTACAGTTTCACCAATAATTTTTTATGCTCCTGAATTGGTGTTTTGTATGAGGGCTAGAATAAGAAGTTTTCTTTAGGGTTGTCCCTTGATTTGATCTTAGAGAGAAAAAAAACAAGCAGAGATGAGTGAGAGGCATAAAAAGAAAATTTGTTATTCAGAGCAGGGTGGAGGTCAGTAACAAAGCGGTAAAGACGATGGGAAGTGGTCTATGAAGAAGTGGGGCAATTATGGCTCCTACTCTACGGCTAGTGCTCTTTATTCAAAGTCGTCAAGTGACCGTCATTCTCAATTTGATAATGGGTTTAGAGAAATAGGAGCCAAGTCGTAGGCTAGTGGGGCTTAGTCAACTCTATCATATCCTCTTTATAGATTTTGTAGTCAGGTGCATCATGGTTTTTGTGAAAAAGTAACGATAAGTGCTTTAAATGTGTCTAGACTAATTATCTATAGAGGGATTACCTTTTAAGGTTGCTTATGGGGAAAATGAGATTCTTGTTGCTACTTCATCAACCCGACACCAAAAAGTGCTACTTCTGCTTCTGGCTTTAGCACTGGTCGAAACCTTATGTATACTCTTTCCACTCACCAGGATTTGAAGGTATCCCCTGATGTTGTTACTGGTATGCTTAAAATCTTTTCTTGTGATCTATATTGTCTGCTTGATCTAGGGTCTACTCTCTCGTATTTGACCCCTTATGTGTCTGTCTATTTTGGTTTTAATCCTGACTGTATTTCAGATCTTTTTTTAGTGTCCACCCGGTGGGTGACTCCGTTATGGCTAGGAGAGTCTATAGAGGTTGTGTAATATCGGTTCATAGTAGAGGGACCTTGGTGGATCTAATAGAGCAGTACATGTTAGACTTTGATTTGATATTAGGGATGGATTGGTTACATTCGTGCTATGCTTCTCTTAATTGTCAGACCCTAAGGGTCAGTTTCCATTTTACTAATGAGCTGATAATTAAATTAGGAGGTCGTTCCCTAGTACCCGAGGGAAGGTTTATCTCGTATCTTAGAGCCCAATAACTAGTTGCTAAAGGGTGCCTCTTTTACTTAGTACATGTTAAAGATTCTAGATTCGAAGGTCCTCTCATACAAACTGTCCCCGTGGTTTGCAAATTTTTTGAGGTGTTCCCTAATGATCTTCCTGGTATTCCTCCCGATAGGGAAATAAATTTTGGGATTGATCTTCTTTCAGATACTCATCCTATCCCAATCCCTCCATACAGGATGGCTCCGACTAAGTTGAAGGAACTCAAAGAGTAGTTGAAAGATCTTCTGGATAAGGGTTTTATCTACCCTAGTGTTTCTCCGTGGAGTGCTTCTATTTTTTTTGTGTAATAAGGATAGTTTTCTTCAGAGGTGTATTGATTACCGATAACTGAATAAAATAACTGTGAAGAATAAGTATCCACTTTTGAGGATTGATAATCTCTTTGATAAGCTTTAGGGTGCTACATTTTTTTCCAAAATTGATCTTTGGTCTGGGTACCATCAGTTGAAGATTAGGGAGGTAAATATATTTAGGACTTCTTTTTAAACTCGATATGGTCATTTTGATTTTCGGCGATGTCCTTTGGTTTGACCAATGTCTCGACCATATTTATGGATCTTATGAATTGGGTTTTCCATCAGTTCTTGGACTTGTTTGTCATTGTCTTTATTGATGATATTTTTGTATATTCAAAGAGCGAAGTGGATCATGCCAATCATCTTCACCTTGTGTTGCAAACCTTGAACGATCAGCGTTTGTATGCAAAGTTTTTTAAGTTTGAGTTTTGGTTGAATGTTGTCACTTTTTTAGGTCATGTTTGTTCTAGTGAAGAGTCATGGTGACTCCATACAAGGTTGCGGTGGTTAAGAAGTGGCCTAGACCTATGACTCCATACGATATTTGGAGTTTCTAAGGTTTAGGCAATTATTATAGAAGGTTTGTGGAATGTTTCTCTCTTATTGCTGCCGAGTTGACTAATTTAACTCAAAAGAAGGTAAATTTCTTATAGTCTGATGCTTGTGAGGGTAGTTTCGACAAGCTAAAGGATAACTTAATTTTGACTAAAGTCTTGTCTTTACTTGAAAGCACAGATGGTTTTGTTGTCTATTGTGATGCATCCTGAGTGGGATTGGGTTATGTGTTAATTCAGAATGGCAAAGTGGTTTCTTATGTTTCTAGACAGTTGAAAGCTCATGAGAAGAACTATCAGACCCATGATTTGGAATTGTTATAAATTACATTTGCATTAAATATTTAGCGGCATTATTTGTATGGGATTCATGTTGATATTTATTTTGATCATAAGAGCTTGTAATATGTGTTTACCCATAAAAAATTGAATCTAAGGCATAGGAGGTGGCTTGATTTTCTAAAGGACTATGACATGAGTCTCCACTATCATCCAGGTAAAACTAACGTGGTTGCTGATGCTCTTAGCAAGTTATCCATGGGAAGCTTGTCTTATGTAGATGAGGAGAAGCATGATTTTGTAAAGGATATTCACCATTTCGATAATCTCGAAGTCTCTCTTAGATTACAAGAATGGTGGTTTTATTGTTCAAGAGGTGGTTAGGTCATCTCTTGGTGCTGAAGTAAAGGAGAAGCAAGTGTTGGATCCTATTCTGATGCAAATTAAGAATGATGTACGTAGGAAGAAAGTAATGGTTTTTGAGATTGTTAGTGATGGTATCTTGAGGTACCAAGGTATATTATGTGTTCCCGATGTTGATAGGTTATGAGAAAGAAATTTGGTTGAAGCTCATGAGTCACGTTATGCTATATCCTGGTTCGACAAACAAGTATCATGATGTGAAGGAAATTTATTGGTGAAATAATACAAAGCAGGATGTGGCCAATGTTAAAGCTAAGTGTATAGTGTCTCAGCAAGTGAAGGTAGATCACTTTAGGCCCAGGGGATTGACTCAAGAGATTGAACTATTAGTGTGGAAATAGGAGATAATTAATACGAATTTTATTACCGGTCTTTTGCCATCTCGCCAACAATTTGATTCGATTTTGGTCATCATGGATAGGAGACTAAGTCTACCCACATTTAGCCAGTGAGGACTAATTTCTCTTTTGAAAATTATGCCAGGTTGATCATTAAGAAAATCATGAAGTTGCATGGTACTTCAATTTCCATCATATCTGATTGGGGTACTCAGTTTTCATCTTAATTTTAGAGGTTGTTCCAAGCAAGGCTTGGGAACTAAGGTGACACTTAGTACTACTTTTCGCCCACAAATGGATGGGTAAGCAAAAAGGACAATTTAGGTCTTGGAAAATATGCTTAGGTCTTATGTGTTTGATTTTAGGGGTGGTTGTGTTAACTACTTCCCTCTAATAGAATTTTCCATAACAATAGTTATCACTCTACATTAGTATGACTTTGTTTGAGGCCTTATATTGTTGGAGGTTTAGGTCTCCTATTAAGTGATTTTAGATCAGTGAAAATAAGTTGTTTGGCCCTAATTTGGTTCACTAAGCCATGGAAAAGGTAAAGGTGATTCAGGATAGACTCAAGACTGCCCAAAGTTGCCAAAAGTCCTATGAGGATATGAGGCAAAGGGAGTTGGAGTTCAGTGTTGGTGATTAGGTGTTCTTAAAGGTATCTCCCATTAAGAAAGTAATGCAGTTTTGTAAGAAGGGGAAGCTCAGTCCCCGTTATGTCTATTCGTACTTAGTGTTGAAGAAGGTTGGTAATGTTTCATATGAATTGGAGTTGCCTTCTAGTTGGAGATCCTTTCACCTAGTGTTTCATGTTTCGATGTTGAGGAAGTGCGTATGTGATCCTTTAATGGTTTTTCCCTTGAAGAAGGTTGGTATTTTGGATTCCTTATCCTACGAGAAGTCCCAGTTAAGATTTCGAATCGGAAAATCCATCGGTTACAGACGAAGGATATGGCTTCAGTAAAGGTTCTTCGGAGGAACCACAAGGCTGAGTAAGATACTTGGGAAATCGAAGAGGACATGAAGTCCAAGTATCCATTCTGGTTTTCAGTTATGGATAATCGTGCTTATTGTATGTGTATTCCTAACCATCTTTGTTTTTTTGTCTTTGTTAAAGGTAAGAGTAGAGGTATGCGAAGTCAAATCATGCTAATAAATTCCTTATCCTATCATTCGAGGACGAATGATCCTAAGGGGGGAGTATGTAACGCCCTCGATTTTTGGGTCCTCAAATTTTTTTTAAGTTTGGAGCTTTTAACCCTGGCAATAAATCATCTAATGAGTCATAATGTGTTTCGATGGGTTAGGTGACCCTAGTCGTAAGGTGTACATTAAATGGTGCTTGAGTTGCTGTCTTAGGTATGACTTGGGGACACGATTCATAAAGACTCATAACTATTCATTAAAATGAAATCGTAACCAAATTGGAAATTAAGTGGTTACGTTCTACTCTGAGTATGAGTGGGCTCACTATGATCCATAAGGAATTGTTACAAGTCATTGGGTGAAAATCGTAGGATGTCCAGTTTTACCCAATTGGGTTATGTGATTACCAAAACTCATAGGGTCTTATTACGAGTGGTATCATTTGAGTCATAGGGTCAATAGTCGGAAGGTTTCTTAGAGACCGTCTTGGTTATGGCTAGTTGTGATGAGTCCTAAGAAGTGGCTATGAGTAAATGTTTGACCTGTAGTAAATGGCAGCACTTTTTTAACTTTTAAGTTAAGTACATTCTGGACATTTCACCTCTTACCTAAATTGAAACCCACGTCTTATAACCCCTTTGGGCATCAATAGAACTCAGAAACAAATCTATTTAACTTCTCAAAAACTGCAAAAGGTTCTATGAATTCCCTTAAGCAAGTCAATCTAGGGTTTCATCAAGTTGGCCATCTAAGGGCTCAAGGGTCGATTTCTCTCTAAATTTCTTGGTGTTTAAGGAATGTTTCTCTTCCTTCATTGTTAATTTGTTAAAAGCACGTATTTTAAAGTATTGTTTATGAGATATTATGTTAATTTTATAACAAGGGTTCAGGATTTTGAATACTTGTTGTTGAATAATGTTGTATCATAGTTTACATGTGATTAATCATGCTTTAATTATGGCTTTGAACTTGTGGGTGGATGGGTATGGTGAACGTACTAGGGAATTGTGATTTTCCCAAACTTATAACTTTTGAAGTGGTTATGGTCCCTACCCCATAATGTGAAATTGGTTTTTAATTATGAAAATGTAGGAATTTGTAAAATTGAACCAAGGGGGTTATGAATTTCCCCCAAGTGATGAAATTCTGGCATGTTTTTATTACTATGCAAGTGTAGTTGGTGTGACGATACCAATAATTTGTGCCTAAGTGTGTATTGTGGTTCAATGAATGGGATTATGTGATAAATGCGCATGTGGGTACATGTTATGATGGTTGAGCTACACAATCAAGGCTAAAGTTTTAAAGCGCATGTTAAGCCTTGTTTCTCTATCCCGGCATTTGAAGTGTGTGTATATGTATATATATATATATATATGTTTGTATGTATATGTATTGGTTTTGAATGATTTTAAACTGTTGATCATGACATTATGTTATCCTTATCCTGAGTTTCATGGTAGCGCTCCAACTATTAACCGTCTTCAGACGTTGTATTCCCATGCGATGCAGTAATCATTCATACTTTTACTACTCCCGCTTAGTGATTAAGATTCGGGATCAACTGGTGAGTTGACGTTGAAGGGGTGAACTTCCATACATCAGAAATCTACATTTCATGTTTTGGTCTCTTAGGTCTCAGATTATTTAGATTTGATTTTTGGCTAGAGTCGGGGACATGTCCCGACACTTCAGAGATATTCAGTTTTGGTTCTTTTTAGAAGCCTTTGTTTGGACTACTGTGGTTGTTGGGCAGTGCTGGTTGGTTGTTTGGCTGGTCACCGGTTGTTGTTTATAACATGTTTTGAATTTTCTAAAGCTTATTGCACGCTATCTTTTTATATGTTCTAAATTCATTCGACCTTAAGGGATGTTGTGTTTGGTTTGGTTAGGTGTAAGGGGTGATCTCCAATCCACGTGGGACATAAGATACCTGTCATGACCATGCCCTGGTTTGGTCGTGGCATCCCTATAACTCCAACATGCTCAACCTGAGGCTCAGGGGAGATTCCCCTAGTGCTACCTTTAGACAAGGAAGATCTTCGTGCCCGCCTACTACCTCGAGCCTATCCACGACTCACAACTCATCCTCTAGACTGGTTTTCTCCTCGAATGAGAGCTCCACATCTCTAACCTTATAGAATCTAGTCTTCACCATCAGCAGAGAAAATTGTGATTTTAAATTTAGAACACAAAGTATGAAATATCCACACGATGAGGAACAAACTAAGGGGAGTTTTCAAAAGACGTCTTATAGCCTTTCTATGATAGATACGAATGTCTATGTACTGTTCCGCAAGACTCTATTAGATACCCTATTCTTACACAATTGAGACCAATGAACTTTGCACTAATGCCAATTTTTCACAACCAAAAATCAAGGGTCATGATGGAACTTGTCACGGCATGCCTTGACAAGTAAGCCTATCACCCAAACTGATATGAAATGAAAGATAATATCAAAATCCAAGACAAGACTCTCACAAACACCATAATAGCGGAAAAATACAATCAAGATACCAAACTAAATCCCAAAACCTAGTTTCACAGTATAAGAACTAACTAATGCAACTCGAAGTCAAAATATGCATAACATATCAAAAAGGAACAATTCTATCTATGAATGCAAGAAGGACATAGTCTAGATAAGAAAAAAGTAGTAGTCAACTTCGGATGCATAGATTAATTTCTACCTCGAATATGTATAGTCAAAGTAGTACCGCCTGAATCAATTGTCATGTTGTGCACTCAAACCTGGATTTTCACCAAAAAGGCACAGTAGAGGTGAGTACGGTCTAAATGTACTTAGTAGTTATCATATGCTGACAAAAAAGTAGAAAATAAATCATATAAAATAAACACTAGGGGCAAGTCACCGATAATAAAAAAATGTCCCAAATAGTATCCCACACTAGCCACTAATGGTTCTACCATATTCACATATACCCCGAAATTTCAAGAAATGAAAGACAAGTATACAGATATAGCACCAACAAATACGAGAAGACGTACACAAAGATAGATATCACATCAAAGCCAATAATACCACACAAAATATGCACAATACACATGAAATGCAATGAATATGATGATAGGACCCATGGGGGCTTTGTCAACTCATATACAATCCAATGACCAATATCAATATCCATGACTCCTCTCCGGTATATCCCACAGAGAGGGTCTATTATGATGTAACCAACCAGCGTTTCAAGTATTTCCAGAGGTACCACTGTTTCCAGATATATACAATGTAAGCTAGGTCAACAGGCAGCTAAATGATCAGTAATAACAATAAGTTTCAGCTAGTCAACAGTAACAGCTAAGCAACATACAAGGCTAAAATGGTAACCAACATAGCTATACAATCTAATAAACCAGTGTGCAATCCTTTATGAACACGATAATTGGCAGGACAAAGCCCTACCTACCTAAAAACTATAAATAAACAAATAGGCAAACCTTTGAGACTCTG